>NC_133666.1:352167658-352299719 GCF_037893015.1 Macrotis lagotis
TTCTCTGTCCACTATACCCCTTTTGCCTTAGTATTTTTTGGGATGACAGATTTAGAACTATAAGAAAAATTAGAGGCTATTTGGGCCTGAGGAAATTGCGGTTAAAATGGTTAAATGACATTTCTAAGGTCATTCAGATAGTAAATGTCCAAGATGTAATTTAAACCTAGGTTCTCTGATTCCAAAAATCAGTGATCTTTCTATTGTACTGCACTGAATCCAAATGTAGAGTCAGATGACCAGATTCAAATTTTTTTCTTACTACATATTGTGTGACCTGAGTAAAGACCCTCAAACCCACAGAATCTTAGTTATCTCATAATAATCTGAAGATATAAGTGGTTGTAATTAGCTATGAGGGAGTTGTGAAGGTCAAACCAGATAATGTAGGGAAGGTTAAGTGCTACCCAAGAATAAATTGTTAGGAATATTAATGAAAATGAAAAGTTATTCAGAATAAATGGTAAGTATTGGCCATTCAGTCAATAATGGTTTATTAAGCATCTGCTAGGTGCCAAATACCATGTAAAGCTTGAGATTACAAATGCTATCAAGAACTCCCTAGTCTAATGGAGGAAAATGGAAATGACTACCAGCCCTTTGAGATGCTCATCAGTTTATTACTGATTTTATTGTCTACCTTTGTTGTTTGTTGCTGTTGTGGTTTTTGTTCTATAGGGCCTGTAGTTTGATTTGAATAGAAAACTTTCCATGGAGAAAAACTATTTTAAATAGTACTTGTACTGCAATTTAGAATCTTAGACCTTGAAACATTTAGTGCCCAATATACCAAGATTAAGAGATTGAATGCTCTGCCCAGTCATAACTCATAAACATGGGAGGTAACCCTTGAATCCAGGTTTTTCTGAACCTGAGATCCATTATTCAACACTACCCTTACCTTTGTCTTTATGTTTCATTAAACTTGTTTTTAATTAAAAATCTTGAGAGTTGACTTTCTTGAAAGGAAAAAGGGGAGCATCCATTTATTAAAAACCTGCTGTGTGCAAAGGAGAAGAAGTGAAGTATCTTGTCTACCCTTATCTCTTCTTTGGGGTTGAGCTTGGTTAATTATAATTTCTCATTTTTCTCATTTTTTATTGTTTAGTGAATTTTGTTATATCCATTTATAGTTGTAGCATTCATGTAGATTGTTTTCCTGGCTCTCTTTGCTCCATTATACATCAATTCATCTGTTTTTCCATGGTTCTCTGTATTCAGATTCGTCATCTACAGCACAGTAATATATCCCATTATGTTCATGAGCTACAATTTGTCTAGCCATTTTCCATGTGAGGGAAATCTAATTAGTTTCTAGTTCTTTACTAACATAAAAGTGCTACAATATATATATATATATATATATATATATATATATATATATATATATATATATATATATATATGTATATGTATATATATATATTGATGTATACAGAGTTTCTGTCATTGACCTGTTTGGAATATATACTAAGTAATGGAATATCAGGGTCAAAGGGAACGAATAGTTTACTAACTTTATTTGCATAATTCTTAATCCTTTCCCATATTTGTTATACCAATTCACAGTGCACTAGTGTGCTTATCTTTCCCCAAATCCTCCAATCTAAACAATTCAATCTTTGCCACTAAATAATGTGGATGAGATGACATCTCAGCTGTTTTGATTTACATTTTTTTTTTTGTTTTTGATGATTTGGAGCATATGATTTTTAGTAGATTTTTTAGTAGCTTTTGAAATCTGTTCATTTCTTTTGACCATTTATCTATTAGTGATATCTATAACATTTTAATGGAAAGTTAATAACTTGTGCTGCCTTTTGATTCCATTTCTTCTTTCACATAATATTTGAGTATCTAGCAGTTGCAAATCACCATGCTAAGGGATGTGGGATATACAAAGAAGTGTGAAACTTTGCGTAAGAAGTGTGATCCTTTCCCTTGGTCAGTTTTTAATGTTATTGGGCAGATAAGGTTGAAGTATTAAAAGTCAAATATTAAATTAAAGCACCGTGAATGAAGAGAGTACACAAATTTAAAGCAGTGAAAACTTGGCCTCACTAGCAAAGTTTCCATGTTTTAAGTGAATTATGTCTATGCCTAGTTTATTGAAAAGGGAGAAAAAGCACAAGAGAGTGAAGCAAGACAGTTAAATCTAATTAAGAATTTATAATATCATCTTGTTAAAAATCAGGGAAAATCCCTTCAGGGGAAAAGGTAAGAAAGAAAATAAAATGGTTCTTATCAGTATTAACCTTGTAATTAATTTGAACTGACAGCAAATTGCTGCCAGCTAAGCAATAGATTGAAAATGGTGTCTAGTTCTAGTTCCTGCTGGGTCCTTCCAGAGCTTGTGGTTGTGACATTGCTCAAAGTTGTTAAACTTCCCTGTGCTTCAATTCCCACATTTGTTTAAAAAACACCACCACAGAGCTAGTTGGACTGTTTGATCAACACAACACCTAGAAATGAATAGTTGATGTTAGTAATACTTAAGATAATCTACTGACAGAAATGATTTATTAGAGAAATAGAGATTTCTCCCCCCCCCCACTCCTACCTCCTACCTCAACTAAAAAATGTCCTTAAAACCTTGAAAAGCTACCCTAAACTCAGTTGCTCATCATGGGGAAGCAGTATCGTTTGACTCTTGAAATCAGGAGACCTGGGTTCATGTCACTTATGACTTTTTGACTCACCCACACTATTTAGTGACAAATCACTGATCCACTAATTTTTTTCATCTTTAAAACAGATGTAGCAATAATCACATTACCATCTTTACAAGGTGATTGGAAGGAAAATTCTTTAAATATCTGGGCAACTAGATGTCACAGTGGATTAAGTGCCAGACTTGTAGTCAGGAAGACTTCTCTTCCTGAGTTCAAATCTGGCCTCAGACACTAGGTTTGTGATGCTCAGTAAGTCACTTAACTCAGTTTGCCTCAGTTCCTCGTCTGTAAAATGATTGGAGGAAGAAATGGCAAACCATTCCAGTATCTCTGCCAAGAAAACCCTTAATGGGGTCACAAGTCCAACATGACTTAAACAACTGAACAACAACAACAATGAGGAATTTGTTTTTCAATTTTTAACAGTTTCTTCTTTATTGTTAATCTGAAAAGGTATTGTTTGATCCATTTGGAAATATAGGCCAAATTGAAATAGCTGCAACAATTTCATACAATGGAAAAAATCAATTGTTAAAAATGAATGTGCATCATAATATAGCAAAACTCTTTGGAGTGACTCCAAAAAATTGAATATATGTGCCAGAAGCTAAAGGGGTGAAAACCAATTACTCTACTACTCATAAATCAATTTGTAGTCTCACCTTCTTTCACTTAATTAATTTTTTTCAAGGGATGAATTAAGGTGAATGTTATATTTCCTGTTGATTATTTAGGACTTCATTGATTAGCTTGCAAAGATGTCAGAACACACATATAAATAGGAGAAGCATATTTTTTCTTATATCTGTTTAAGAAAACTATTTAGCCAAAGAAATTATATCCTATCTTAAATTATTGGTTTTAACTTATTTATTTCAAATCAGTAACAATGATTGAAGTTTTTTCAAATTAGCATGGATATACAGACATAAAATGATATATAATTGATTAAAATACATTTCTGAAAGTCTTAACTTGGGGGGGGGGATGTACTGTGTTTCATTAAGAGAAAAGTATTTTCCTTTAGTGAAAGCAATTTTCATTTTTAAGGACTAGCTGTCCATTTAATATAATAACTTTGGTTTTGATTTTTAGCTACTCTCTCTCCCATATACTCATCATAAACCATTTTCTGAGTGAATGAAATGACATTGTTGGTTGCATGTTTTCCAAAAAGATATTTACATTATTTGCTTTTGCAACTCAAATCCTTTTTTCCCCTAGTAAGAATTGAATAAATGTTAATAGGAATTTGGCTACTGGGACTAGAACTTGAAGACCTTTCTTTAAAGTGTAGAGCAGTACCCTATTGGTTAATGTGAGAAGTGTTGTCTGAGTGCCAAAAAGCAATTATGGTGAAAATTGATCATCCTGCTTCCCAACTCTGCTTCAGGTGTCAGCTGATTGGAAGGGGTTGGGGAATGCCAATGCCTAAACTTTGTGATTAAAATATTGGAGACTGTGTGCCCTTCTTCTATAATATCTACCTTTTCCCCAGACTGCATGTCTGTGGTTACCCCCAGGCGCTGATTTCCCTTTAAACAAAATCAATAACAGGAGTATATTCCCCTTTCTGAGGAGGAATGACCTAATGCTTGTCTTTTTTGTGTTTATATATGAGGGAGAGGCTGTCATTTCTGGCAATTGAATTAGTTCTTTATTTTTTCTTTATTACATTTTGATGAAAGAAGAATTTGATAATCTATCTTGAGCCATCATTAATTCATCATCCTACTGCTGTATTCCTCTTATAAAATTATCAGTGAGCATTTATTAAGCACTTATTGAGTACCAGGCACTGTGCTAAGCTTTGGCAATGTTAAAAAAAAAAAGACAAGAAATATGGTCTGTTAGTAATGCATTGTTGGTGGAGTTGTGAACTGACCCAACCTTTCTGGAGAGTAATTTGGAATTATGGTCAAAGGGCAATAAAACTGTGCATACCCTTTGATCCAGTAATGTCACTATCAGGTCTGTACCCCAAAGCAATCATGAAAAGGTATAAAAATCCCACATGTAAAAAAATATTTATAGCAACTCTTTTCTGTAATGGCAAAGAATTGGAAATTAGGGGATACCCAACATCTGGTGAATGACTGAAGAAATTGTGGTACATGAATGTGGTGGTACACTATTGTTCCATAAGAAATCATGAGATAAGGGACTTCAGAATGTCTAGAAAGACTTGCATGAAATAATACTGAGTGAAGTGATTTTAAAAGTTGTTTTAGGTATTTCTTTTTCCTTTTCTATTTGATTCTATCACAACATGATTAATATGGATCTATGTTTTACACGGTTGTGCATGTATAGCCTATATTAGATTTTTAAAATATGAACCCTGTCCTCAGGGAGTTCTTTTTTTTAATATTTATTATTTATTTATTCTCATTTTGTATAAATAATGTTTTTATACATTAATAAAATATTTTTGTTTAAGAGTAAACAAAATACCCCCTTCCCCCCAAAATAGAGACTTGCTTGAGCGACAAAGTAAAGGAGAGAGAAAAAAATTAAAATTAAAAAAATAGTAGTAATTGTAGGTATGGCCAGGTGGCGCAATGGATGGAGGACCAGCTCTGGAGCCAGGAGCACCTGGGCCCATATCGGGCCCCATACACCCAACAATCACCCAGCCCTGTGACATGCAAGCCACCCCAACCCCACTGCCTTGCAAAAACCAAAAAAAAAAAAAGACCCAAAATAAAATAAAATAGTAACGATAGTAGGGGTGGCTGGGTGGCAGACAGAGCACTGGCCCTTGAGCCAGGAGCATCTGGGTCCAAATCCGGCCTCAGACACCCAACCATCACCCTGCTATGTGACCCCAGGCAGGCCACCCAGCCCCATTTGTCCTGCACCACCCCCTCAAATGATAATAATAAAAAATGTTCTTCAGTCTTTGTTCCAACACCAACAACTCTGTCGTGGGTGGATCACATTCTTTATGATAAGTCAATCACAAAAGTTACTTCCATATTTTTCCACTGTTGCCATTGCTGATCGCAACTCCCTCCTTTCGTATTTCTCCACTACCATGTACTATATTTTCTCTCTCCTTTCACTCTGACTCTGCTGTAAGGTAGCTGAGTGGCGCAGCAGACAGATCCCTGGTCCTGGGGCCAAGAGGCCCCGAGTGCCCCTACCACCCCTTAGGCCCAGCATCCACCTGGCCCTGTGGTCCAGGATAGGCCATCCAATCCCAGCCCCTTGCAAGAAGTAAAAAAAAAAATGTGTTATATCTGACTACTCTCCCCCCATGGTCTATTCTCTCCTCCATCACTCACATCCCCCCCTTCCCCATCCCCCCCTCTCCTTCTTACTCCAGATACCTATACCGCATTGAGTATATATATTCTGTTTCCTCTCCTAACCACCTCTGATGAGAGTGAAGATTCCTTCATTCCCCCTTGCCTTCCCCCCTTCCATATCATTGCAATAGCTCATTGTAATAAAGGAAAAAAAGTATTATATGAATGATCTTGGCCTATTACCCCCTCTCCTTTTTCTTTCTCCCATTATATTTCCCTTTTCTCTATCGATTCCATTTTTACACCATATTTTATCTTCAAATTCAGCTTTCTCCTGTGCTTCTACTATAAAAGCTCCTGCTACCTGCTCTATTAACTGAGAAGGTTCATATGAGTATTATCAGTGTCATTTTTCTATGCAGGAATACATGCAGTTCATCATCATCAAATCCCTCATATTTTCCCCCCCTCCTCTGCTCTCTATGCTTCACCTGAGTCCTGTATTTGAAGATCAAACCTTCTGTTTAGCTCCGGCCATTCCAACAGGAACATTCGAAATTCCCCTGGTTCATTTAAAGTCCATCTTTCCCTGGAAGAGGACATTCATTTTTGCTGGGTAGTTGATTCTCAGTTGCATTCCAAGCTCTTTTGCCTTCCGGTATATTATATTCCAAGCCCTATGAGCTTTTAATATAGTTGCTGCTAAGTCCTGTATGATCCTGACTACAGTTCCCTGATATTTGAATTGTGTCCTTCTGGCTGCTTGTAATATTTTCTCTTTGACTTGGGAGTTCTGGAACTTGGCTATAATATTCCTGGGGGTTGGTTTTTTGGAATCTCTTTCTCTGGGAGATCGGTGGATTCTCTCCATTTTTATTTTGCCCTCTGCTTCTAGGATATCAAGACATTTTCCTGTAGTAATTCTTTGAAAATGATGTCAAGGCTCTTTTCCTTATCATGACTTTCAGGTATTCCAATAATTTTAAAATTATCTTTACTAAATCTGTTTTCCATATCAGTTGTTTTTTTCAATGAGATGTTTCACATTTTCTTCTAATTTTTCATTTTTTTTGGTTTGGAAGTAATGAGTCCTGATTTCTCGTAAATTCAGCAGTCTCCCTGAATTCTGTTCTTTGTCTGAAGGATTTGTTTTCCTCAGAGAGTTTTCTTATCTCTTTTTCCATCTGGCCAATTTTGCTTTTTAAAGCATTCTTCTCATCAATAACTTTTTGAACTGTTTTATCCATTTGACCTAGGCTGGTTTTTAGCATGCTATTTTCTTCAGCATTTTTTTTGGATTTCCTTGACTAGGCTGCTGAGTTCATTTTCATGTTTTTCCTGCTTTTCTCTCATTTCTTTTCTCAGTTTTTCTTCTAACTCCCTCATTTGATTTTCGAAGTTTTTTTGAGCTCTGTCATAGCCTGATCCCAATTTCTGTTTTTCTTGGAGTCTTTAGATGCAGAAGCTTGTGCTTCCTCATCTTCAGACTGAGTATATTGATCCTTCTTGGGATCATAGATAATGTATTTCTCAATGATGTTCCTCTTTTTTTCTCTGCTTGCTCATTTTACCAGCCCAAGTCTGTTTTTGGGGATGCTTCCTGAGCTTTTGGGACACTCCCACAAGGGTCACAGTGTATGAGGCTATGACCTCCCTCCTGGTCTGTGAATGACCATATGTGCCCCCCTCTGCTATGGGGCTGAGGTGGAGGGAGCCCCTGCTGTTCTGTGGGGGGGCCTAGACTGCGATCAGGATCTGAATGTGGTCAGAGCCCCAGAGTCCTGTTCTGGGGACAGAGGACAGAGCTCTGCAGTCTCTCTCTCTTCACTCCCCTCCCTCAGCTCAATGGGCTCATGGCCTGGGGGCTCCTGCTTACCAGCTCCTGGATAGGCTCTGTCTGCTTATGTTTCCTGGATCTGGAATGCAGTGGCCATGCTGCTCGCTGTGTGCCCTGAGGGCTGGACTTCATGTGCTCTCTCTGGCAGAGGTCCCCCTCACTGTTCCCCCAATTTGTGCCCCGTGCTCCCCGGGGTGTAGCTCAGGAAACTCCCCCACTGCTGTGAGCTGTGGCTCCCAGTGCCCTGGGGCTGCTTCCAGGAGGCTGAAGTTCTTTCGCTCTGGCAGCCACCCCTCTGGCGGGCTGCCCATCCAGCCCTGGGGAGCAGAGACTTTCTGCTCTTTTCCAGGTTACCTTGAGTAGGAGAACTGCCTCACTGGGTCCCTCTGTGGGTTCTGTCTCGAAAATTTAAAGTCCTTAGTTTCAAAGATTTATGACAGAGTGCCTAAGACAAGATGTGCTCTTGTCACCATCTTGCCCCCCCCCCCCCCCCGGGAGTTCTGAAACTAATGAGAGGAGACAACAAGCAAACACCTATATACATATTATTTTATAGGTATATTATTGAATAGGAGATAATTTCAGAAGGAAGGTTGATAGAACAGGGAAGACTTCTTGCCAGAAGGGTGAGATTTGAACTGAGTCTTCTTGGAAGCCTGGAAAGCTAGCAGGATGTGAAGAGGGAAAGCATTTTGGATATGGGAAAGAGATAGTGAAAGAATGTAGAGAAGGGAGATGTGCAAGGACTAGATGGAAGGTGATCAGTGGTTGAGGGATAATAGAAGCTTTTTAATGATTGATTTAGTTTTCCATACTTGTCTTAAAGTACTGTTGTAAAGCCCTTTTTACTTAGGCTTATGTTATTATTAGGCGTGATCTTAAAACTTTATCACCTATAGTTCATTCAATATAACACACAAATTCGATTTGTGTGTTAAATGCTTTTTACCTGCACAGTTTATGAATGCACATACTGTTATTATAATCTGGAATCTTGAATATTGGGTATGGATTTGGAATTTGGACCTTTCATTTCTGCCAACATGGTAGTTTGGAGCACTATTAAATTTTTAGCACTGCATGCTAAAAATAAAGAATTTCCTCTCCTTTTTTATAGATTGTTGCCAGAATTGATACCAAATATTTAGTCATTCAGAGAATAAATGTTACATCTTATTAGCAGAAAGTGTTTTATATAGATTTTTGTTGTTGTTTCTCTTAATGTTAAAAAAATGATTATAATTGAATCTTTGACTTTTTCGAAATACCAAAGCTCAATAATTGATCCACAATGTCAACAGGAAAATTCCTTTGTCTGAACATGACATGACATACTGTCCGAGGCATATCATTTGACATGAGCTTGTTGTATACTACCTTAGAAATTAATAAAAGCATGTTATTCTGGGGGCCGCTAGGTGGCATAGTGGATAAAGTGGATAAAGTGCTGGCCCTGGGGTCAGGAGTACCTGGGTTCAAATCCGGCTGTGTGGCCTTGGGCAAGCCACTTAACCCTGTTTGCCTTGCAAAAACCTAAAAAAAAAAAGCATGTTATTCTCTTAACACAATCTAGAGTTGTTGTTTTTTAAAAGAATTTCTGAGAATGTCTTGAATCTGGGTTATACATTTTACCCTGTCTCACCTGTCTTGCTCAATTGGATTTGGATTTAGATATTCTAGTTTAAAGTCAATTATTGCAAACTTTAATGACTTAGACTGGTTAAAGTCAAGTGATTGAATGAATGAGTATTGTCTGCTTTTTAACCCTGCAGTCTTTTCATGTGGTAACCTGGTTTAAAAAAATTTTTGTTCCATCTTGCTTTGTAAAATGCCATATTTCCTAGCAATTTGTGGATTTTGTTCTTGTATGAAGAACTAAATGATTTTGGCAGGTTCACAAAAATCTTGTTTTTCAGTTATGATATCTATTTTTTCTACTTCTGAATTGGGTCTTCTAAATTGGATCATGACAACTAAAAAAGTAGTATTATAGTTCATCAATAAGTTCTTCACCCTTTTGTGGAAAAATGTGTTCACAAAAATTGTACTGTTATCTTAGACCTTGAAATAGTTTAGGAGGGTAGAAGAAAGCAAGTGTACCTAAATAGAAATTTAAATGCAAAAAAAGAAAAAAATATATATTATATATATATTATATGTATGCATATATAGTAGAAAATAAAATATTAACTAATTTTTTGAAATGCTAAATTATAAACACACTAAAATTAAAGATTTCAAATAATTTCCAAGTCTTTTTTAGTGAAATATTGGGAATTGTTATTATCAAATGCTAATGAAAATCTCTGGGGGAGATAAAATTCTTAGAAGGAACTTATGTTGTACTAGAAACAATGTGGAATTCAGCAGTGTGCCAGATATTTATATTGCTTCACAGTGATAGAAATGTTAAACATTTTGTTAGAGAAAATCATTGTTTGTCAATCACCTTAAGCCAATTCATAAGATTCAAATGAAACAAGACTTCCCTTTCATTTCAGTATTAACAGGTGTTAAAAGAAGGATTTAATGTTACACTGAAATAAACTGATCACATTTTTATTCAACTGTGAAGTGACCAACTTTGTGATATATATATATATATATATATATGTATATATAAACATATTTGAGAACATTAATTCATTTTAATATTTACCATCTGGATCTTTTGTGACCAAATTCCTAGAAAACGCTGTTTTCACTACTTGTCTTTACTTTCTCATTTCTCCTTTCTAACCTTGTCTTCTTCATCTTTTATTTCCCAACTGTAACTACTTTTCCCAAATCTACCAAGGACTTAATTATCAAATTAGTTGGCCTTTTCTCGGTCCTTACTGTTATTAACCTCTCAAGTATTTGGCCCTCTTGACTACTACCTTCTCCAAAATAATCTCTCCTTTTGATGTTCCTCTTTGGCATTTTCATAGTTCTTCTCTCTACCTAGATGGTTCTTCTCAATCAGCTTGGATGTAACATTATCTATGTCCCACCCTTTATGCATAAATATTTGTCAGTTCTCTCTCTCTCTTGCACACACTTCTTGTGGTTTTTTTTTTGTTTGTTTGTTTGTTTTAGATTTTTCAAGGCAATGGGGTTAAGTGGCTTTCCCAAGGCCACATGGCTAGGTAATATTAAGTGTCTGAGTCCAGATTTGAACTCAGGTACTCCTGACTCCAAGGCCAGTGCTCTATCCACTGCGCCACCTAGCTGCCCCCGCACACACTTCTTTCTCATCATTCTGTCTATGATTTCATCACCTTCCTGTAGTTGAGCATCACCAACTGAACACTGAACATATCCAGCTGATTGTCCCAAAGGCCAAGAAAATTGAACATGCCCCCCAATAGAAGTCAGCATATTTCCTCTCAAATCATCCTTTTTTTCTAACTTCCCTGTTTTTATTGAAGTTCCGCTATCCTTTAAAGTCATACAGGTTTGCAATATAGAAGACATATTTGACTTTCTTCTTCCTTTCTTCTCATATCCAATTAATTAGCAGACCATTTTGCTTTTACCTTTACAGTTTAACTTACTTTTGTTTCTTCTTTCCACTCAAAAAAGCTACCACCCTAATCTAACCTGGTTTGTTTTAATTGCCTTATTCGAATTGGCATCCCCACATCTCCAGTCTCTCTTTCCAACCCATCTTCCACAAAGCTGTCAAATGGATATGTCTAAAGCATAAGTCTGACTATCACAGTTCCCTGTTGAAGAAACTTCAGCAAAGTCCTTATACTTCTAGAATAAACTACTGTTTTCTTTTTAACTATTAAAGCCCTTTTTATCCTTGTTCTACTTCAAATTTCTAGTGTGCCCTTAACTTGCCCTTCCTTGTGTACTTTGTGTTCTAGATAAAGTGGTTTATTTGCCATTCCCTAGACATGAGATTCTATCCCCCCTCTTATATTTTTTGGACTTTCTCCTATTCCTGAAATCTCACTCTCTTTACTTCCCCTGCATAAAATCCAGGGCAAATGGATTTGCCAATTCCTTCAGGAAGTCTATTGTGATCCCCACTAGTTGCTTTTCTGGTTCCCCCAGAAGTTAACTTTATATCTATTTGTATTTAATTTTATGTTCCTATTGTTTTACCCCTATAGAATTTAAGTTTCTTGAGGAAAGAGGATTTTTTTTTGTCTTTATATTCCCAATGCCTAGCACACAGTTCTGAACAGATAACAGGTACTTAATAAATGCTTGTTGAGCAAATGTTATAATTGTTTTTAAATGGACCAGAGAAATATTTTTTCTTTCCTTTTTTATTTTCGTTACTTACCAGTTTCATTTTTTTTGCTGGTTTCCTTGGTTTTGTTTATTTTCCAAAGTTAATTCACACAATTTGTTTTTCTTAATGAAACCAGATGATGCTCTTTTAGAGCTGTGTCTGTACTTTGGTCCCCAAACAGTGTTCATGTTATGAAAAGTGTTTAGAAACAAAATGATGCCTTTCAGTCATAATTACTTCTTCTCTATTGCAGTACAGATTATTTATTTATTTATTTATTCGCTTCTCTGCCTTTAGATTTCCAAGGAAATTTTTAGATAGGGTGAGTGGTCATTCAAATATGATATTTGCCTCTATTGCCAATTTATGCCTTTTTGTTTTGAATACATTATATTTTCTGACAGTTTCTTATGGTTTGACTCCTTTAAGGCTCTCCAATCATTCCCTAGTTTGCCCCTAGGACTTAGCAGATGCTGCTAACACTGTCAGACAATCTGATCCCAGAATATAATATTCTTAAAAACAAGTTTAAGGAAAGTATGTGGAGTCATAAATAGATAACTAGTCTTAAAGTCCAGACAATCTAGGTTCAAATCCCATATTTGACAAAGACTGACTGTGTGATCCTAGGGCTTATCATCTAATTTTTCAGTGACTCCAAGTAACTCTCCAAGACTCAATTGGAAGAGAAGGTACTGATTTTAGGGAATTTCCCCCAGCAATAAAATCACTGATCTACCTTCCTTCCCCGAAAACAAATAAATGAGGGAGTTTACAAACTATCTCTGACTTCTGTAGTTGATAATAATCTGGGATGGAACAGTACTGTCAAACTCAAATAGAAACTGGGGCCATTATCCATATATAAAGATCCCTATAGACTGTATATTTACTTTATTTTAAAATATAATATTATCTATGTTTTATTGTATTTTTATGTATTGTGTTAAATATTCCATAATTATATTTTAATTGCATTTGGTCTCCCTTAGTGGTAGTATTGTGGGCACTGGACAAGTTTGTTATCTTTTAAAGTATTCTCCTTCATATCTCAATAAAAATGAAGGAATAAGAGGCTTTATTTAAGTAATTTTTTTTTTTGTTTTTGCATGGCGGTGGTGTTAAGTAAACTTGGCCAAAGTCACATAGCTAAGTATTAGGTGTCTGAGGTTGGATCTGAACTCAGATCTTCCTGACTCCAGGGCCCGTGCACTATCCACTGCACCACCTAGCTGCCCCCATCCCTGTAAAATTTTAAACTAAAATGCTCCTCCCCAGCCACTACTTTTTTTTTTTAGATTTTTCAAGGCAGTGGGGTTAAGTGGCTTGCCCAAGGCCACACGGCTAGGTAATTACTAAGTGTCTGAGGTTGGATTTGAACAGCCATTACTTCTTTATATAAATTATGTCCTTTATTAAGATATAAACTACTTGGGTTAAAATCTTCATATTTCATTTATTTATGCTTATTTATTTATCTTCATATTTATTTCATATTTGTATTTATATCCTTAGTGCTTAGTACAAAGTATGTTAAGTTGGTTCATATTAAGTTAGCATTTTTATTCATGTATTCATCTAGCATCCAGTGCTCAGTGGGAAAGTATTTTAATTTTTTCAAATCCAGCTTTGTTACTTTGCTACTCTGGGTGAGTCATTGACCTCTTATCTGTAAAATGAGAAATTTGGACTGAATTACCTCTAAAGTCCCTTCCCAGGTCTAGGTACAGTTGACCCTATGATCATATAAATTATGGAAAATAATTTTGGAGAGGAAACTTTATCTGTCCAAGGTGTTTTGTGTCAAGGATAAAAATTCTCCAGCCTGCCAATAATTAGTTATTTGAACCATATCCCTTAATCTCTCTGAGGCCTAGTTTCCTCTATTATAACCTGAGAATGTTAGGGAACATGGTTGTTGAAGTCTAAGAATGATCTTGAAGGCCTAGAAATAGAATTTTAACACCAAAATGATCTCTAGGTGAAAAGGTTTGCAATCTCATATTTTACGAAGAGACTGAAACAAACAAAAAAGAAAAAACATTCTTTTTTTCTTTGTTCAGATTTTCAATTTTTCTTATTCTTTAATTTATTTACACATTACTAAATATTCTTGTTTGAGTAAACATTAAAAGTAAACATGATACCCCCTCCCCCACAAAAATCTAAAGCCTCATGAGAAATGAAGTGTAAGAAAGTGGGGAAAAATGTGTTTCAGTCTGTGTTCTGATATCATAAGCTCTGTCTCAGGTGGATCACTTTCTTTATTATAAGTCCATCATAGTAGTCGCTTCCATATTTTTCCACAGTTGCTGTTGCTGATTGTAATTCCATCCATCCATTCCATATCTATTATATTTTCTCTCTCCTTTCACTCTGTCCCTCTTCAAAAATGTACTGTGATGGTGCGGCTAGGCGGCATAGTGGATAAAGCACCGGCCCTGGAGTCAGGAGTACCTGGGTTCAAATCTGGTCTCAGACACTAAATAATTACCTAGCTGTGTGGCCAGGGCAAGCCACTTAGCCCCATTTGCCTTGCAAAAACCTAAAAAAAATGTACTGTGGGACAGCCGACTGGTACAGTGGACAGAGTACTGGCCCTGAGGCCAAGAGGCTCCAAGCCCACATCCCACCTCAAGAACTAGCAAACAGCCAGCCCCATGGCCTGGACAGACCACCCAATCTAGCGCACCTTGCCAAAAGTGAAAAAGAAAATGTGCTATGTCTGACTATCCTCTCCCATGATCTATCCTCTCCTCTATCACCCACATTCCCCTCCCTCCCCCTTTCCCCATTCTCTCCTTTTTCTTTTAGATATCTATACCCTATTGAGTGTGTATGCTATTTCCTCTCTGAGACATTCTGATGAGAATGAAGGTTCCCTCATTCCCCCTCGCCTTCCCTCCTTCCATACCATTGCAAAAACTACATGAAATATCATTTATAAGAAATATCTTAGCCTATTCTACCTCTCCTTTCTCTTTCTCCCAGTACATTTCCCTTTCCCCTATTGACTCCATTTTACAAAATATTATTATCTTCAAATTCAGCTCTCTCCTGTGCCTCATCAGTAAAAGCTCATTCAACCTGCTCTGTGAAATGAGAAGATTCATATTAGTATTATCAGTATCATCTTTCCATGAAGGAATACATGCAGTTTATCATCAAGTCCCTCATAATTTACCCTTCTCGTCCACCCTCTCTATGCTTCACCTGAGTCCTGTACTTGAAGATCAAACTTTCTGTTCAGCTCTGATCATTTCAACAGAAAAATTTGAAATTCCCCTGTTTCATTGAAAGTCCATCTTTTCCCCTGGAAGAGAATGTTCAGTTTTGCTGGGTAATTGATTCTCAGGTGTATTCTAAGCTCTTTTGCCTTCAGGAATATTATATTCCAAGGCCTACCAGCCCTTAATGTAGTTGCTGCTGAGTCCTGTGTGATGCTGACTACAGCTCCATGATATTTGAATTGTATCCTTCTGGCTGCTTGTATTATTTCCTCTTTGACTTGGGAGTCTGGAACTTGACTATAATATTCCTGGAGGTTGTTTTTTTGGGGTAGAGGGGGGATCTCTTTCCAGGGGAGATTGGGGGATTCTCTCAATTTCTATTTTACCCTTTGTTTCTAGGATACCAGGGAAATTTTCCTGTAGAAATTCTTTAAGAATGAGGTCAAGGCTCTTTTCCTCATCATGACTTTCAGGTAGCCCAATAATTTTTAAATGATCTTTTCTGGATCTGTTTTCCAGATCAGTTGTTTTTTTTTCAATGAGATATTTCATATTTTCTTCTAGTTTTTCATTCTTTCTTTGTTGAACTATTGTGTCTTGATTTCTTGCAAAATCATCAGCTTCCTTTAGCTCCATTCTACATCTGAAGGATTTATTTTCCCCAGAGAGCTTTCTTATCTCCTTTTCCATCTGGTCAAATTTGCCTTTTAAAGCATTCTTTTTCCTCAATAACTTTTTTGAACTGTTTTATCCACTTGACCTAAGCTGGTTTTTAGCATGTTATTATCTTTAGTATTTTTTTGGATCTCCTTGACTAAGCTACTGACTTTGTTTTCATGTTTTTCCTGCATTTTTCTCATTTCTTTCCCTAATTTCTCTTCTATCCCCCTTACATAATTTTCAAAATCTTTTTTTGAGCTCTGTCATAGCCTGAGCCCAACTTCTTTTTTTTTTTTAGTTTTTTTTGCAAGGCAAATAGGATTAAGTGGCTTGCCCAAGGCCACACAGCTAGGTAATTATTAAGTGTCTGAGACCAGATTTGAACCCAGGTACACCTGACTCCAAAGCCGGTGCTTTATCCACTATGCCACCTAGCCACCCTCAACTTCTATATTTCTTGGAGTCTTTAGATGCTTGGACTTTTTCATCTTCAGACTGAGTATTTTGTTCCTCTATGGGACCAAAGTAACCCTCTATGGTCCGGTTCCTTTTTTTTTCTGTTTACTCATTTTCCCCACCCTATGCCTGGTTTGGGGGTGCTTCCTGAACTTTTGAATATTATTGGGACAACCTCCCTTCCAGGACCTCAGTGTGTGAGGCTCTGGCTGCTCTCCTGGTCTGTGAATGATCATAAGCTCACCCCGCTGCCACAGGGCTGTAAGGGGTGGGGGGGTCCCTGCTCTATGGTGGGCTTAGACTGTGACCAGGGTCTTGTAGTCAAAACACCAGAGTCCTGTTCCAGGGACAGAGGACAGATCTTGGCAGTTTCCCTCCACTCAAGAGGCAGCTACCTGGAGGCTCCTGTTGGGTGGCTCCATAGAGTGCTTCCATTTCCTGGGATGTGGGCTGCCATGCATGCTTACTCTGTCAGGGGTCTCCCTGATGATCTTCCAAGTTGTGCATGTTGTTCCCTGAGGTGCAGGTCAGGAAACTGCTTCTGCTGCTGGGAGCTCATGCTCCCAGGTGCCCTGGGGCTGTTCCTGGGAGGCTGAAGTTCCTTTGCTTGGGCATGTGGTAGTTCCACCCCTCCTACCCCATAGAGCACAGTTTTCCCACTATTTTCCAGGTTACCTTGGGCTGGAGAATTGCCTCATTGGATCTTTCTGTAGGTTTTCTCTCTCTTGAAAATTTAGTTAGAGTCATAATTTTAAGTTTTTGAAATATTTTGGAGAGAGTGAGTTAAGGGAGCCTCTTTTCCTGTTGCCATCTTGGCTCAGTCTTCCCTGTCCCCCCCAAACCATTCTTTCTTCAGGAAGACCACGACATCAGGATGCTGATGCCATGACATGGAAATGAATTGCATTTTAGGGACAGGGTGCTCTGCTAAGTCACCAACCTCACTTTCTCTTTCAGTGTCATTTGGGTCCAGTGGCCAGATATGTATCCCAGATATGGCGCAGTCAGGGTTAAGTGACTTGCCCAAGGTCACACAGATAGTAAGTATCAAGTATCTGAGGCCAGATTTGAACTCAAATTCTCTTGACAATAGGGCCATTGTTCCATCTACTGTGCCACCCAGTTGCCCTTAGAGAAAATCAATGTCACAAAACTAGTAAGTGTCTGAGGCTGGATTTTGTCTCAGATCTTACTGACTTCTTAGGCACAATGGATAGAGTACCAGGTCTGGAATGAGGAAGACTCAGCTTCCTGAATTCAAATCTAGTTTTAGACATTTACTAGCTTTGTTACCCTGGTCAAGTCACCTTCTCCTGTTTGCCTCAGTTTCGTCATCTGTAAAAATGAGCCAGAGAAGGAACTATGAAACCATTCTATTATCTTTGCCAAGAAAACTGAAAATGGGGTCATGAAGATTGAGACATGACAAAACAACAGCTTCCTGATTCTAGGTCTCAGCACTTTAAATTCATTGAGCAAATCGGGGAAGTCAAAATAAATAAAATCATATGGTAATTGCGTATTTTAATACAGCTGACATGTGTAGGCTAATCCATTAAGTTCTCAGCCTTGCAATTTGAGAGCTCCAGGACCGTATTTCCTATTTTGGCCTTTAGAACCATTTTCTCATTTTACCTACTTGTCACTGAGTTTAAGGAACAAGATAATGAAGGAGTGAAATAATGAAGGAGTGAAATAATTACTCAAGACTATAAGGTAAAACTGATTTTGCAGCTTCAAATGTGCAATGATAGTCAAGTTTTGCTTTATTACATAGCAAAAGGAAGAATGATTTTGTTTTTTATATCTAGATAATTCTACTGATAGCACTGAGATGGTAACTCAATCACATTTGTGATATTAAAAGAAATATTTAAGGAAGGATTATAAAAGTAAAGGATGGTAATTTGACACTATGCATTTTCAGTATTTAAGGAGTCTAGTTTTGTTTTTTGCTTGTTTCTTGGTTTTTTTGGGTAAGGTATTGAGATAGAGCCTAGACTCATAATTTCATTGATATAGGGGCCTCTTCAATAAGCAAACTCCCTTACTCAGTGAAACTCATTTTCTCTATTAGAAAACATTAGAGTAATGACAGGTCAAGTGTCTTGCCCAGAGTTATACAAGCCATTATATGTCTAAGGTTAAATTTGAACCCAGGTCTTCTGAAGTTTACACTATTACCTTATGCTGCCTCTCAGATTCTATAGTTAAACTTGTAAATGGCATTTATTACATTGCAAGTCTCACAGTATACAGTTTGCTCACAATGCAAAGGTCCCTGGAAATTCTGCCAAGATTTTAAGAATATCTCCCCAAATCTGTCATTTCTTTTCAACATTTAGCCATTTAATTGAATGAAGTGCTTAAAAACAAGATGTGCTCATTTTACTTTCTACTTTTGTTTTTAAGCCTTCATAAATATGATGCATGAATGAAAGAAAAAGCATTTGTAAATTTGCAAAAAAAGTTGGCTAAGTTCTGAAGATACAAATTGAAAAGCAAGACATTTCTGTCCCCAAAGCCCTTGTTTTCAAACAGGGACAATACATTGGAGATTTCAGATACAAACAAGATAGATGCAAAGGTCCTATGGTAATTACGATGTTGTGCCAAAGCAATGGTAATGTATCTTCTTCAATGTTATTTGCACTTATAAAAGCATATCCATTTCCGCTATTGAACTATTTGACAATGCTAAAGACTTTAATGTTGAGAAATTTCTTTTCTGGGTCTTTGGAAACTGTTACTGCTGAAGAGAAAACAGCTGCCAAAGATATCAACCAAGATTAATTTCCTGGATGATAGCTGCTGCAGAGGCAGCGATGAAGGTGAGGAGTGGGGCAGACCTGCTATTTGAAGGGGTTCTTGGACTACAGGTCTCTGTTTTAGAGGAGCCAGTGATTGTTGTGGCTTGACCAGTCTGCCTCATCCCTTCTGTCTTTCTCTCAGGATTCCTTTGCTTCTCAGGGCTGATTTCTCTGGGTGAAGGTTGTGAGAGCTGGTATGGAAACAGTGCCCCACATTGGTCTGGGGGCATTGCTATTCCTAGTAGTCTTTGTGCCCAGGATTCTAAGCTATCATTGGCAAAACTTAAAGGGAGTGTAGTAAGTGAGGTGATGGTTGTTGATCATTGTGTTTTTCACTTGCCTGATATACCAATTCTCTTCTCTCTCTCTGGGTACCCTGCTTCTTCAGCTAGCTTGGCTTGTTTTCCTTGTTTTCCTTCCATTTGGTTGGAGCAAAAATTCTAGTCTATCACCTGGATGGATCCAAATTTAACTGTAGCAGCCATTCCTCCACCCTGATTCTCTCTAACAAGACATATTTACAACTATTATGGATTTTATAATGCTGAAGAACAATATAATAGCTGTGTAGGGTTTGAAAGGATACATGCCTTGTACAGGATTACTCATCTAACGTTAGATGCAACATTTGAATCTGAGGCTGCCTGGCCCTGAGAATATGTGTAAGAATGAACAATAAGCATCTCTGGTGAGCAAGGGTCTACAAACTGCAGTAAGTTATGAATGATTTTCATATTTTAAGTAATGTTTTGCTGTATTTAAAAATATAAAAACCATTAGGAAGGCTAGATTTGACCCTTAGGCCTTATTTTATTGACCTCAGACCTGTAGCAAAACTGGAACAAAGCAAGAAACAAGCATGTTTACAAAATAAATGGTGCTACAGGCTATGGTGATAGTCAAAAAATTATTTAAAACTTAAATGATTTTTATGAAAGATGAGTATTAACTTGACTTTTATTAGGATGAGTAATAGAGCTGTTTCCTCTTTGGCTGGTGATGCCAATGACTATTAGAGCATAGAGTTTTCCAGAGAAAACAGAACTCATAGCTTACAAGTGACAAGGATATCTATTGTCTTCCAATATTATAAGCCATTAGTATTTGGAGACAAATATTTGTTCTTTCCTGTCATATTTCATTTTGCTTAACTGAAGTACTAATGTATGAAGAATTGTGGAAGAAAAAGAAATTTATGTATGATTTTTTTTCTTTCCGTTTGAAATAGTTGTGACTTCAGTAATGTGAAGAACTTCCAAGATGGAAATTCCTCCTCCAGTGCAGATTAGCATCCTTAATTTACAGTATTACAATGCCACAGGGCCACTGAGAGGCAAAGGGACTAGGCCAGAATCATAGGGCTCAGATGTATCAGAGACAAAACTTGAACCCAGGTCTTTCTTTTTCCACTGCAGCCATTCGGTATGATTATTACTGAAAGGAAAAGATAGTAAATTTCAAGGACAGAATGTAAACCATTTTAGATACTAGATAGAATTTCATTCAGTCATTTTTCAGACCCTCTTTTGGGATTTTCTTGGCAGAGATACTGGAGTGATTTGCCATTTTCTTTTTCAGCTCATTTTACAGATGATGAAACCGAAACAAAGGGATTAAGTGACTTGCTCAAGTACATGTCTGAGGCCAGATTTGACTTCAGGTCTGGCACTCCAACCTCTGCACCAACCAGCTGAACCTATTTTGATTTCATTTAAGGTTATAGTTTGATCTCATGTGATTTGTAAGGCTCAAATGACATAATAATTGTAAAGTTCTTACAACAATCCCTGGTATAGTAACTGTTTTTAGAAATGTTTGCTCTTCTCATTATTATAGGAAGCAGATGCTTATCATGTTCACTTTACAGCTGAAGAAACTGAAGTCAACATTGAGTAAATGACTCTCCCAGGGTCACCTCAGTTAATCTGAGGTGAAATTTCAACTCAGGTCTATCCAATGTGTTACTATCTACTTCTTTCTTCTGTCCTCTGCTGGTTGCTGCCTATTGGCCATCCCTTTTAAAAATATTATATATAATAAATAAATAGCATAATATGAATTCTATAATTATAAACATACCTGTATTTGCATACATACATCCATATACACATACATTTTATGTGGTTCACTGAATAGGTACTTGAACCCTGGACCCTCAGCTAGGTTGTGCAGTAGTTAGAGCACTAGCCTTGGAGTTAGGAGGACAGGAGTTTGAATCTGTATTCTGACAACTTGACTCTAACTAGTTGTGTGACCCTGAGCAAGTCACTTAACCCTGATTTCCTCACAACCAGAGCCATCTCCAGTCATGCTGATCCATATCTGACCACTGGACCCAGATGGTTCTGGAGAAAAAAGGGAGGCTGGTGACATAGCACAAATCCCTCCTCACTCAAGTCCAACTCATATGCTTGTCATAGTATCACCTCCCTGATGTCATGGTTTTCTTTGAAAATGAGGGACAAAACACAGAAAACATTATTATGTATGTATGTATTTCCTAAGGTATAAGCCTGATAGTCATATAACTGGGTTTAAGCATAAGAACAATTTTTGGATATAGTATTCTTAAAAGAGAAAGAAGACTAGAAGGAGAACAACTTTCATTGCAAAAGTCATACCATGAAGGTGGCATATTGATAAAAAAAAAAAGACCCAGCAAATTGGGAGGTAGTACCTTCTGCTTAAATCTCTCTCTCTCTCCCTCTCTCTCTCTCTCTCTCTCTCTCTCTCTCTCTCTCTCTCTCTCTCTCAATGTATTTCTTTGTATCCAGATAGATTACAAGATCTTTGAAAATAGAAACTTGATGTTTTTTGTGTTTAATTCTTCTCTTTGTCAAATACTAGCTGGGTGACATTGGGTGAGTTTCTTAAACTTTCAGTGCTCTATGTAACTCTTAAGACTTAAATTTTAGAAAAGGAACTAACCTGAATTGAAAGAGGGCTTTTTTCACCTGGGAGTTCCTTTATGTCCATGAAATTACAGGTCTTATTCCTCTCCTTTCTCCTTTCCCTCTCCATATCCTTAATCCTACCTCTCTCCCTAAACCCAGAACCAAATTCAGTGTCTGAGATATAATAGCTTCTTAATAAATATTTGTTAATGGGATGATTTGGGGATTTGGCTTTGAGTCTCAGCTCTTTCATTTATTACCTTCAGAACTGTGGGGAAGTCATTTAACCATTCTGTCCTGTTTAGTCATTGATAAAATTGGCATAATAATACTTCCTTACTTATTTCAAAGGCTATTACTATTTTTTTAAAATACTAGATAAAAATGACTTTAAAATGTGAATGTTTATTATTATTAACTTTGTAAGGTCCTAAGAAAATAGACATATGAAAAATGGAAGGAAATATTATTTCATCAGGAGAGCTCAATTTATGGGCTACTTTAATTTAAATCTGTACCTTGAAATAATTAAATTAATTGACCATAACTAACTGTATTCATAGGAAAGTTAACTGGGTAGCATTATCTAGGAATTGTAAGAAGTTAAAAGAAGTCTGAAACATTTGTGATAAAGAATAGGGAGAATTTTATGCAGATGGATAAAATGAATTCTCATTTTACTGTTTGAACAATAACAAGAGGATAGATTTATAGTTGAAAGGGACCTCAAAGACCAATTAGTCTCAAACCCCCCCTTTTTTTTTTTTTACAAATAAGGAACTGAGGCCCAGTAAGATTGTCACATGCCCAGTGTCCCACAGGTAGGAAGTGTTAGAAGTAGGATTTCAATTCTTGTCCTTTCATCCCAGAGATTATATTATATTACCACATTAGAATGCCCACTGGGTTTCCCTATTTATGCTTTATATAAATATATACACATATAATTTAATATTTACCACAATTTTATCTTAATGTGTTGATGAATACAATCTCCCTTCCTTTGTGATTAATTTCAATGAATCAGGAAATGTTTATATTGAGAGTAATGCCCAATCATTGGGCTGCAACCAATGGTAAATAGAAGACAACCTCAATTCTGAAGGAATTTATACATTAATTGAGAAGATAAGTTCAAGAAATAGATTATAATATGTATCCTTAATATATTAGCTTGCTCAAATAATAAATATGGTGTTATCAGGTGCATGTATACTTAGACCTAAATGGCATAATTTATTTATGTGGAATTAGAATTTAGGATTACATTTTCTAGTTTTGTTTCTCAAAGCATTTAATTAATATTTAATGATACAAGAGGATAATTTGCTACTTCTTAGAAGACTTTTATTTGTGTCTTTCATTCTAGGTTATGAAATCATTATTATTTTCCTATCCTATTTAGATGGTAAATTTGAGAGAATAGGTGTCACTTATAAAAATTTTGAGGATAGAGATAAAACATTACTTAAAACATTTTCCCCTTAACTTAGAACAACATATTATATACATAAGTATCTAGCTGTTGAACGAGTACAATAATTCCACATTAGTAGCATCTGATCTCTAAAAGAGACAAATATGGGGCCCTGGATTTGAGATCAGAAAAACTAGCCTTTGTTTAGCTCAATATTTTCTCTCTAGATTTCTTTTAATTGAATAAAAGCTTTTACAACTTTTAAAATGGGTCATTGCCTATTACTTGTTTTATAATTTTGAAGGGTAATGTAAGTCTCAGATATGCTATCATATAATAGGAAAGTTGTGGTAAATAACTTTCTCTAGCTAGAAGTGACAATTATTTGACTTTATTTTCATTTAGTGCTGGTTTCTGGTACTCTCTTCTTACCCCACCCTCCAAGTAGATCGTGAATAATTTCTGAACTAGACAAAAAGATATTCTGCAGACGTTCACATATGACCCTGCTTTTGAGACAAGCATGTGTGGCATTTTAGGGTGGATGACCAGCATCAGAAGACAAATGGCTTGAGAATGTTTGTAAGAAAATATAAAGTATATCAATGATTAATTACAATTTAACTTTGAATCTAAGTTTTCATAATATTCTTTTGATTGTATGCTATTATCACATACTTATATGATAATTTAGCTATATGTGTCCCTCATGAACTTGTAGTACATATCTATTGATCTCCTTGTTTACTTACCAAAGCAATATATTTGGAATATAATTGTATCATTTTTATTAAACCTGTAAAAATGGAATTTATGTATATATATATACATATATATATATATATATATACATATATAATCATTATATTTTATTGCTGAATTTTCTAGGTCTAATTTTTTTCTATTTTTATTATATAAATATTTTATTTTTCAATTACATACAATGGTAGTTTCTACCAGTTTTTTTTTTTTTTTTGGCAAGGTTTTGAGTTTTACAGTTTTTCTCCCTTCCTCCCTTCCCTCCCCTCCATTCCTCCAAGAGAAGGCAATCTGATACAGGCTTTGCATTTGCATTCATGATAAGCATAGTTCAAAACTAAACTTGTTGTGAGAGAAGAATCAGATCCAAAAGGAAAAAAGAAAACATTAGAGATAGCAAAATTACATGATACTTAATACAACTTTAGGGAAGCTAGATGGCACAGTAGATAGAGCACTAACCCTGGAATCAGGAGGATCTGAGTTCAAATCTTGCCTCAGACATTTAATAATTGCCTGCCTGTATGACCTTAGGCAAGTTACTTAACTCCACTGCCTTAAATAAATATTTTTTTTAAAAAAAGAAGATAAGTTTTGGTTTTTGTGCAAACTCCACAGTTCCTTCTCTGGATACAGATGGTATTCTCTATCATAGATTCCCCTAAAATTGTCCTTGATTATTGCATTGATGGAATGAGCAAAAAAAATTTTCAATAAAATTAAAGAGTTGGTTGGTTGTCAGAATTCTTCAATTCTAAGAGGATAAGTTGAGTGAGATGCCAAATTATGAACACTAATACCAAATTTGTTTGATTTAGGCTATGAACACCAAAACTGAAAAATTTGATCAGGGATATATATTTATGAAATAAAGTAAATTGAGAATAAATGGTACTAAAGAAAATCAAAATGTGGTCATCAAAATAATCTCAATTCCATTGTAAAAATGTATAAATTTAAAATTAAAATAGACTTTAAGTTAGAACTAGAAAGATATTTATAATACACAGAAGTTGACTTTTTAAATTTTAACAAACTTCTCTTGCCCAGGATCACAAATCTAGTGTTTTTGATGTGGGGTTAGAATTCAGCTTTTTCTACTCTATTTACTATGCCACCTAGCTGCCCTAGAGAAATCATACAGGAATTAATTAAAGTGAACATTGCATTATTTGATCCTTAAGTGAAAAGTGCTTTTCCAACACATCGCATTTCAGTATTGTTGCAATTTAGAGAAAATAATATTTATCATGATAGACAGGAAGGAAGGCTAAGCAGCTTGGTGACACAGTGGATATAGCCTCAGGCCTGGAATCAGGAAGACTCATCTTCTCAGACACTTACAGGTTGTATGAACCTGGGCTAGTTACTCAACCCTATTTGTTTCAGTTTCCTCATTTGTAAAATAAGCTAGAGAAGGAAATGGCTAACTACTCCAGTATCTTTGCCAAGAAAACCCCAGACGGTGTTAGGAAGAGATGGCTATGACTAAAAGAACTAAAAAAATAACAAGAAAGGTGAGGAGTCTGTATTAAACAGTTTCTAAGGAATATAATGATCTGTCAACTCTTTTTTATATTGAGAACATATGTGTGTGTGTGTATACAATATAAGAAAATCCTAAGAAAATAGAAATAAAATGATTTTTTTCTTATAAGTGGTTGCTATATGTTTTAAAGTATACAAGCGTATATATTTAAATGAGTTTCTTCTCATTTTAGGAAAAAAACAATGATTATAACAGCTAATTCATGTCAACTACTGTAAGTCTAGTGGCACATTTTCAAAAATAAATTAAAACCATAGAATCATCAATTGGGAATGTAAAATGTTAGGAAACATCTGATCTAACTTCCTCATGTGCAGATGAGAGAATGAGACCCATAGAATTTAAATGACTTGCCCAGGGTCACACAAGAAACTAGTATCTGAGCTGATACTTTGTCTACTAGAGCAGGCTGCCTTCCATTGAAAGCAGAATTTGATTATCTCAGAATGAAATCAGTCTGTATATTAGCCTCAGTTTTAACCAGTACTATTCTACATCATGAGTCCAAAGATCTGAACACTTATTGTTATCAAATACTTTTTCACCTGCCATTGAGAGCTATTCATCTTGAAAGATTCCACATACTTTTAAAAGTACCTAAAGAGGAAATCTTTTAGAAAAGGAAACCTTTTTTTTTCTGAAGCTAAAACATGAAATCATCCATATATTCTGCTTTGTTTGCGTACCCATTTCAATTCAGCAGCATGATATTATGAGACAAATTCAAAGACAAATTTTTCAGAGCTTTTGTTTAATTGGAGTGAACATTTAACCAGTCTTTGATAGAGCTGTAGTCTTGGTGGAATATAAACTTACATACTTATAGGTTCAAATGAGTTCGCACTAGCAAACATTAATAATTCATTGCTTGAGGCAACCATGTTACAGTTGATAAGAAATTAAAGTTCTTTCTAGGTAGCTGAGATCCAAATACTCTATAGTTTTAGATATTTTGTTTTTTAAATGAAGCAGTTTTATAAAAGAACTCTTCTGAAGCAACTAAATCTCTAAAGTGGTAGGGATTGATGTTCTTTCTTTAAGTTTCCTACCGACATTGGTATTTCATTTTGTATAAAAGAACAGAAGGGAATATTTTTGAAATAATTTATCATGTTAAAATTTTAGAAGTTTCTTCTTAGGATCAAATTCCATGGTAAATTGTTATTAATAGAATACTTTCTTAGGTGAAATAAGTAATTTGGGTATTATTCATCTTTTGATGTAATAAATTCAGGTTTTGGTGTTGAGAAAGAGTTAATTAAGAAAATAAGAACATGTTTAATTACTAGAAGAGTATATTTGGGCAGCAAAAACTTTTGCCATTTTACCACTTGGCTTATGCTGATTCAGGTACTAGGATTAAGAGGGATATGGGTTCTCTCACCTCTCAATGGTCCTATTTTTCCTTTTTTTCTTTTCTTTCTTTTTTTTTTAACATATAGAACAGACTTAAAAACATGCTGTCCTAAGCAGAAGGAAAATCTTAAATTTGGTTTTATGACAATATTTTTGATCACCATGAAAAGGAATTGAAAACTGATTCTTAACTTTTCTTTTGCATTGTATGACTTGATCCAAAATATCTTACCTATCTAATATGGTGTTTAAGTGATGTTTTTCACTAACTTCAGCTTTTCCCTTAAAAAAAGATTTTTATTGATTATTTTTTTCTTTTTAAATGTTTCCCCTTCTACTTCTCTCTCCCCTTTTTCCTTCCTGGAGAACCACACTCCCAAATAAAGCATGTTTTTAAAGGAAAAAGAAAAATTTGAAAAAGAAAAAATAGCAAAACTTAATCAGTACATTGGAAAAGTCTGACATATGAAATATTCTACCTTTGCACTTACCCTCCCCACCAAAGGAGTAGGGAGAGTTATCTTTTCCTATCTCTTCTTTGTGGTCATGCTTGTTCTTTATAATTTTCTAATATTCATTTTTGATTATTATAAGTGTTACACATATTATAATTCTGGCTCTGTTTTCTTCATTTTGCATTAGTTCGTAAGTTTTCCCCCCTTATGTTCAGTATTTTTCACATTCAGTATTTTTTTAACTATAGCAAAATTTCATTATATTAATGTACATTACAACTGTTTGTTTGGCTGTTCTCTGATCAATGGGTGTCTATTTTGTTTCCAAGTCTTTGCTACCTCAAAAAAAGTGTTGTTATGTTATGTTATGTTATGTTATGTTATGTTATGTTATGTTATGTTATGTTAGATATGTTATGATAGATATTTTATATATATGAAAACTTTCTTTTTACCAGTGACTACTCTGGTTATATATGTTTAGCCATGTAATCACTGGGTCAAAGGGTATGGACATTTAGCTATTCTCTTTTCATAATTTCTATTAATTTTCTAGAATATTTATACTAATTCACATCTCCATCAAAACTAAGTTAGGATGCCTGTCTTTTCACAACTCTTTCAACCTTGATTCTTCCCTTTTTTCCATATTTGTCTGTTTGTTGGGTGTTTTGATTTGTGTTTTTCCTGTTACTGGTGATTTGGAGCATTTTTTCATATGATTATTAGTAGTTTGTATTTCTCTTGAGAACTGCTTATTTATATGCTTTTACTGCATGACTTTTGTCTTATATATTTCAATTAGTCATCTATATATCTTGGCTATCAAGTACTTTTCAGAGATATTCTATATAATTCTCTTTCCCCCAATTCCAATTCTTTCTTATCCAATAAGTATTCATCTTTTGGTACAAAATTTTCATTTCATGAAGTCAAAATTATTAATTTTGTAATTTTTAATTGTTCTCATAAAGTTTTCTCACAGTTAAGTTATATATTCCTTTAAATGCTAGCATGATCCATTGTTAAAAACACATATATAACATTTAGTATAAGAAAGGATTTCATGGATCATCTATTCCAACCCTTTCATTTTACTGGTAGGATGAGCTTTAGATCATCTTTTCCACCATGACATTATACTCTTCTTTCTGTACCTAATCTTTTTTCTAAAAGTAAATGAAATTAGAAATTTATCTTTTTTCTTTTTGTATTTAAACAAGTATTTAAATACAAGTTTTTCAAGATATAATGTTTAAATAGGGAAATTATCTTTTTTAAAAAGTCATATGATTGGTACTGCTTTTGTTATTTGAAAGTAGAAACTGAATTTTGATGGAAATGGGAATCTGTAAAATTAAGTAGAAGATTTAGCTATACATCTCCATAATGGATTTGCTAGATGGAGTTAGCAATTACAGTCCTGATGCATTTGGGGAGTGGATGGGAAGACAGTTGAGAATGAAAGCAAATTCCCAACATAGTCACTGAACTTTCAGTATTTCGGCTGGTGGCCAGTATGTTGAATATAATGCCTTGGCTGTCTGAACTTAGCAGTCTCATGTATATTTAAATAGATCCATTGATTAATAAATAATTAGTTGGTCAATAATATAGGTCAGGATTTGATAGTCAAGTGTTGAAGAAGGAAGGAAGTTGGGCATCCAGTTATAGAGTGAGCCCAAATCTTTTTTGCATAATCTTTATTCAGCAATTGGTACTTGGTGAAGTGGAATGCATAGCCTGAGAATATTTCTTTTCCTCCCCATAGTATTAGACTTGCTTTCATTCACTGGATATGTTTACTGGAAATAGTTTTACAGAAATTAGGGGATACATTTCTCAGTTTTTACCCTGCCTGAATTAAATCCATGTGTATCTGGGATAGTCACCGTTTAACATGTTTTACCCATTTAGTTGTATGGATTCCAACTGGGATCAGATTTTCAAATTCAGTCACAGAAATGAGAGAGAGAGAGAGAGAGAGAGAGAGAGAGAGAGAGAGAGAGAGAGAACACGAGAACACGAGAATACTAAGTTTCCTAAGTTGATGACTTTGTATAATGCACTTTAATGGGGATAAGAATTTTACACATATTTGTATGTATGTATGTATGTATGCTCATATTTATATGAAGAAATTTCATTTTTGTGAACAAGACAGTGGTGAAAGGCAGAAAAAATCTTTTATTAATGTATTTTCTTTGATAGTGACCAGAACTTATTCCCTCATTTGTTCATTATTTTAATATATTTGGAATCCAAAAGACAGTTACTTTCCAATTGCCTACTTCGTTGTTATGTGAAACATGATGCCAAATATGTGGTATCCAATGTCACTGAACCTCTCATTTCAAATCATTCAAAGAGCAATGAGTATGCTGGTTTATCATCATGGTTGTCATTACTTTCATACCTTAATTCTTCCTCGCCTGGGTTCTCTTATCACACATATAAGGACAAACCAGAGGGCATGATGAGAATGTGGATAATGTCACCAATGTATCTTGTTCTAGCCTGGAACCTTCTTTTATCAAATTGTTGATGTTTTGGGGGTTTTTTTTGTTTGTTTTCAGTTTGTGTAGTTTCCATTTTCTTGTCTCAAGTTATCTCTGTCTCTCTCTCTCTCTCTGTGATTTATCACAGTTTGGTCATTTTTTTCTTTTATACCAAAAAGCCAGGTTAGGTTTTTTTGGTGAGAGACAAAAGTTTCCATGATCAAATCATATTGTACAATTCCTGTTCTCCTTCCCCCAAAACGTTTATAATGGCTTCAGAAACCCAATTTATATTTTCCTAGGGTAAAATGAGAAAACCATGATATAATTGTGGTTGAATTATCTTTTATTTTTATCTTGAACTGGACAAAATTAAGGCCTAATTAGTGTTTACTTTAGTAAATTTAATTCCTAAGACTTAGCTGTTTTTAAAATATAAAAAAGGAAATATAAAATGTCACGTTAAAAATAGTTCTCAAGAAGTCATTATTTTCAATGTTTTTCATGTTAAGAATGTATTGATTATTGTCCATAAAAGATGTTATTTTGACTTAGCATGATCATAGCTGTTCACCGTTAACTGATTCATTTCCCTTTTTGTATTTGGGGTGGGGGAGATGAGGCACTATTTTTAAAATAGAAAGTAGAGTGAAATTTCCTACTTAGAAAAGATATTTTTCAGGAGTTACTTTTGTAACATTTTTTAATGCAATCATTACACTTTCTTATTTAATATAAACCATGTTTTAAATAAAATATTCAGATCTAGAAAACAAATCTCATTCTGAATATTTTCACTGATTAATAATAATAATAATAATAATTCCATTGCCTGAAATTTCTCTCCTTCCTCACCTCTATAGCTTCCTTCAAGTACCCACTAAAGTCCTTTAAAGTCTCAGTATTCAGTCTCAGTGCCATCCCTTTGAGGTTATCTTGAATTTACTTGTATATCTTTTGTTAGTACATAGTTGCTTGCATGTTGTGTTCTCTCACTGAATTGGTAGCTGTTTGAGAGTACAGACAGGGTTTTTGCTTTTTGTCTCCCTGGTGCTTACCAGTGAGCTAGTAGACTCCTTAAAAAATTATAGCTGACTGATTTGAGTTAGGCAAGTCTGCATATCAACTATATTATTAAGCTTTCTCCTGACTATGGAATCAGAATCTTAGCTCTAATACAGATAACTTTTTAGTGAAAAATAACTTTGGAAATAATTCTTTCTCTAGAAAGCAGCCTCATTAAAAACAACCAATGGTACTGTTGATTTTTTAAAAGAGTAATTTGTTATTTTTTAACAAGTCCTAGATTTTGAAGTCTAAACAGCAACAACAAATAAATGAGTACCACCAAAACCCTTAAATCATTGAAGATTAATGACATGGTAGAAACAAATCCAATTGATTCACATCTCTAGAATTCTCTACTTTTGTTGAGAAGGGGGAGAGAAAAATTTGCTTGGAGGTGGTGGTAGTTGTACACAGTTACTCTTCATTAGAATGCTCCATAGTGAAAAAATAGTTTAATAATGCCTAATGGATTAGCTGAAAGTATTAAAATAATTTAACATTTTAGAAATTATACATAGGAGAGTAGCATCAATTTATGATTATAATTCATTATAAATTTTCTATTGTAGCCATTTGTTTTGCTAAGTATTATTTGGTGGGTTTTTTTTAAAATAAAAGGATGCATCTATTTCCTCTGAATCATCTCTGAAATTGGCTTCCTTTCAAATTCTAATCTAGGTGGAATTCTGGATTGATGGATTTTGGACTTGGGTTAAAAACTACTTTACAAATATTATTTATCTAGCATTTTACAAGTAAATTGAAATAAATTAAAATGCATTTTTTGCTAAAATATTTTTAAAGTATCACTTTATTTAAAATTTTGAAATTTCAAAATGTTTGTCTTTCAATAGTATGCTATACCATCTCCAATATTCTTTATGGATATCATTTAATTTTCAAATGATAGAGAGGGATTGAATCCAATAGGGGCATCTAATTCATGACCATGACTGGTCAGTTTTTTTTTTACATTTTGGAATGGTTTTCCTTCCTGAAGGCCTAAAATGACTAAAATAAGAAAAATATATTCTAAAAAAGATTTTTTGAAGTCCAAAATATACAACTTAGATATGCAAATACACAAATATGTAAATAGCTAAATAATTGCAGGTCTGAATTTTTTGATTTGGGTGTCTGTTGTAGAGGTCTAGTTCATGATCCAACCATGCTTTCTTTTCCTTTAAGATTTTGTACATATCCATTAGTCCTTCAAAGAGTTTCCACCAAGTAATGGTAGGGACCTTCATCTAAACTGCCTGATATTGTGTGATCACTAATTTTGTTATGACAAAATCAATATGAAAAATAAGCTTTAAATTATGTAATATATCATTGATAGAATGAAGGGTTTTTTTGACCCATTGTACTATAATGAAAATAACCTGTTGCAACAAATCAGAATATTTTAATTTTAGACTGTTTTGCCCCCGAGTTCGTAATACAACTTTGTATAAATTATTTCATCTGAGTGCACCTCAGTTTCCCCATTTACAAAATAAGTGAAGGTATGCTAGGTGATGTTTATAATTTGTCCTACTTAGATCTGAAACGTTTTATTTTCTTTGAGGTATGACATTTAGAAAAGTAGGATTTTTATAGTGAATAACTGTCTTCTTGATAGGTAATTAAAATATAATTGAAATATGTTTTAAGTTAAATTTATCTTAGCATTTTATCTGAGTTATTATTCTGAGTCTATATTTCCACCATTTCTTGCATACAGTAGCACATTTAGGTTCTACTCCTCCTGTAAGGTGTCATCTTCCTTTTTCCCTCATCATCTTTGTTAGGGAACAAATGCATTTGAGAATTATGAGGAATTAAGCGTAATTATTGAAAGTCTATTGGGCAGAAAATTCAAGTAGAGCAACTGTTAACCAGTCTGACATTTTGGGAAGAAGCATAAATTGTTCAAAATGCCTACACAGTGTAGTGCAACACTCAGAAGCAAGAGAAAGTTTTGATTGTCTTGACTTGGTCCTTTTTTTGTGTTGAAGTTCAGATCTTATTTCTCTTAAGGGAAACTTACTCTGTCCCTGTGAAGGTGGTAAAAGCCAAGAGAGCAAGGCTTTGACCTTTTTCTAGGCTCTTAAATATTTTCATAATAATAGACAGATTTTTTCTTCTCCACTGATGCTACCAAGAAAGAGTTTTTTGAAAATAATATTGCATAAGTTTGAAGACTCTTAGGTTTCACAATGGAAGACTAAAAGAGTAACAGGGTGAATAAAATGGGCTGACTTGTGTGGATATGGGTAAAAGCTATTGACTTTTGTTCTGTTCAAAGAATAAAAATTTTACCTTAATTTTTATTACTGTTTATTATTGTATTAGAAATAAGACAATTCTCCCACATCTTTTGAGGATGTGTGAAGATGATAGATGAAAACAACTAAGTGTATGTATAATTTAGAAGGAAATTATTCCAATGCCTTCTCTCATGTTTCATTTTCTTTTGTGTTCTAGTTTACAGTTGTTGCATATGTTTCAGCCTCATAAATATGCTTTTTATAATAATTGAGAATAAAGCAAGATCAGTATTATGTGAATCTTTTTTCTGCAATTTATATTCTCATGGATTATTTTCAAAACTGGCATTTTTATTCCTGAACCCTAATTTGAGACTTAATTATAGCAGTAATCATCAAATAAGTAAATTTTGCCACCTGCAAGCTTGTCTGTGAATATCTAAGTATGTTGTAGTTTTCTTGTCACCATGTTGACTATTCCCATCCCTACTTACACTTTGATTTTGGTTTGTTGTTCCTTACTATTTTTGTTTTACAAAAAAATGCAATAAATATTATTCTAAGATCTGTTTTTAAAAAATATTAAGATGGATGGATCACATCTTGTCTTGAACATAACAGGTAATTTTTCTGCTGCAGGTATAATGGGTTTCATTGCTTTGGGGTTAAGGGGAAGAAGAAATATATTGTTTAAGTATAAGATTTTTAAGTTAGGAAGAGGAATGAAGAAACAAATGATTTTGTCTATAAATTTCAAAATTATGCATTATTTTTCAGAGTACTTTCAAAAGAGTAAGTCTGCAATTGAGGTGTAAGAAGCATAATTCTCATGATTTTTTTTACAACAACTTTTGAGGGGGTCATAAATACTATTCTATTACTAGAATAAGTGATTTCTGATGATTATTCTTAATCATCACATCTTTTTTAAAGGGTACAAGTTTTTATAAAATTTTATAAGCTATGAGGAAAACAAGTCAAGGCTACAACAAAAGCCAAATAGAATTTTCCGTTGACTAAAGTTTAAGGTTAAGAATAAATTAACAGTGTGCTTGTTTTGGAGCTGTCATAATTTCCTATTTAATCAGAACTTTATTTCTGTCATAAGCTGAGTAAGTTAAACAGTGATATGAGTATGGGAGCATTTTTATTGTACATTATGACCAAGAAATGAAATGGGTAAAGGAAAATGAATCTCATTTCTCTGGACACAACTACTTTTATTAACAATGTAAGAAGTTTTCATTATGACTTTTCTTAAGTCATTGAGCTTAATCTCTTTGGAGTCATAACTAGTTTGTAGCTTTGGCATCCATATTTTAATAATAATTTAATCAGAGATTAAAAATAGAGAGAATTGGGGAAATGAAGAATAGTTTTGAGGTATGTAGTAGATAAGAGGGAACTTGAGATGGATGGGCTTTAAATCCTCAGTAAAGTAAAAGATGACATCCTCTTTTGGAGACAGGAGGGAGGAAATGATATTGGAGGTGTGAGAAGAGAAAAGTTTTGGAATTATGATTTAGGGATGTATTTGGTATAAGCCAAGTTGTCAAGGGTTTTTTGTCATGTTCAGAGCAAAATATTTTTTGAAACATAATGTAGGATGTAAATGTACAAATCTATACTAGATCATTCATTTTTATTAACTTGTTTTATTAGTACAAGTTACTAAAATTTCATTAACTTTTCATCTTGGAGGTATTATGGGAGGAACATAAAGGTTATTTGTTATGCAATAGTGAGCAAGCTTTTTTACATTCTGTCCAAGATCCTGCATATATGAATACTGAGAGGGAGGGTAATAATTTCAGGACATCTTGTTATGTATTTGCTGGAGTCGACCAATAGAAAATATTTTTAATACATTCCCATTATACCCAATCCATTGGGATAATAAAAAAAGAAATAGAAGTTATGGTCCTGCCTATAACTTAGTTGGAGAGATTAAGAATTCAGCAATCCAATTTAACTAACATTTATGACATGCTTACAATATCTAGATATTTATATCTATAATTATAAGTAAAGCATAGCCCTTGGCCTCATTTATTACTAGTCCTAATTACCCAGGTTTCTTTTATTTCATTGTCAGCTCATACCTTGATACAGGAAGAGATCTTTGGATGGCTCTGAATTCCAGTGGCCTCTGAGGAAATATTTTCTGACTTATGGAATCTTACTCTTTCATCCTTGCCACAAGAAGTTCCTTTTGACAAAGTCCTGACACTAACATTTGGTAGAAATAACCTAATGTGATTTTCTCTCCTAAAAACAGTTAAAAATACTTATCTCATTCTGTTTCTTACCATAATCATCTTCGCTACAACTCCATGTTTAACTTTCCATTCCTTTTAGACACTATAGGAATGGCTATAGCAAGTATCCAAAGATAAGGGGAACACTTCAAAGTTGGAGACCACCTGATCTTCTTTTAAGACTGAACTTAGGTTCCATAATTCTTCACAAATCCATCCTTAATTCTTCCCAGTTAAAAATGAATCTTCATTCTAGAATATTATTAATCTGTTTGAGCATCATCTATTCACTTACCAACTTCCATTTTATCCCCTTCTATCCCTGTTAGTTTTCTGTATCTAAGGAAATAATGTTTATTGAATTCAATTGACCCATTCTCTGACTTCAGGAAGCTAATAATCTAGTACAGAAATATGACATAATACATTTTCTGTAATATTAAGTACAGCAGAGTAGGTGAGTAAGAGAGAAACAATGAGAAATGGCATGAAGAAAGAAAGCATGATAACAGGAAAAGCATAGCAAGACTATTACTGATCTTCAATCTTCTAAGAAGCTTTTAGCACATGGTAAGGGAATGCTATATAATAGGATAAGATACTGCCAAGTTTATGAGGCTTTTACATGCCAAAAAAAGGGAAATTAATTATATTTAAATTTGTAGCCAATTGAAATAAGCATTTTTAATATTCCTGGGTCTGATTGGAAATGTTCTTTTTTCTCCTCAAAACACTTAAAAATACTTTGAAGTTCATAAATTCACAAATGATGATATTTATAATCAGCCCTTGCTTTTATGATGTTAAGGGAATCAGAGTCTTGTTATGGTAAAATGATGGTGAATTTAAAAAAAAATATTTGTCTTTAGAATGCATTATCTATTTTTGATAGTCAATTTACCTGAAGAATTTCATTTTGTGTAGGGTATTTAAATTATTTTGAATTTCTATACTCACAAATGGGGGGAGGGGAAGGAAAGAAAACAACTTCTAAACGCTTATATGTCTATATTTCTAAGACATTGAATTTAACTATACTCTCCCTTTTTTCATGGATATAAATTATTTGGGACATATAACTTGTAGAGGAAAGACTAGGTATCCTTAAGTGTAGTACTTATTTAAGTGCTATATGTGTGAATTAATTTATTAATTTGTCTTCATTATTCATTTGTTTTGGTGCTGCATTCTGCAATACAATCCTAACTTATTTTGTCTTTATTTCCCCTATCTTGGCATCTAGAAGGCACATAATAAAATCTTAACTGAATTGAATTAAAAAGAATCATCTTTTGGTGGAGAATTCCTAACCCATTGACTAGAGCTGATTTCTCCTTACCTCCTAGCATGTTTTGAAAACTGATAACCTCTCTGTTTCCATTATTGTGAAAACACAAGACAGCTTTAAATGTCTTTAATGGCAATAGTTTTAAAGACAAAAAATTGCAATGTTACTTCATGAAATCCAATTTTTTAAAATGTTCTTCATTTCTTTCTCTGAATGTGGGCCATTGTGATTCTTCCTCTTAATTTTATATGTTTATACATGTACTTCATTCTTTACTTGGGTATGTATGTATATCTTTATATTTGAGTTTTCTGATAATATTTCTCTATGATAATTTTTTTTTGACATCTTGTATCAACTTTTTGGTACAAACATGTTATTGACTTTGAACTTACTTGACTCTGTGAAGTAAAGTTTCCTGCTAAGTGATGGAGGCAGCACTGTCAGTTTTCAAATTACTGGTCAATCACTCAACTAGCATTTATTAAGTACTTATTACTGCATGTCAGCACATTTCTTAGTGCCAGAAAGACAAATACAAACAAAAAGAAAAATAATCCTATCCCCAAGGAGGGATTTAATGGAGAAGACAACACCTAAAGGAAATTGAAAAAAGGGAGGGGTAAGGAGGCATGAGGGAGAAATTCAGTGTACTATAGCCTAGTGGGAAATAGATGTGATTTATCTGGGTAACACTCATAAATGAAAGAACTCTAAGCCTTTTGATCAAGGGAGGGGAGCCTAAGGGCAGAGGTACTTAAGATGGAAGTTCTAGTGATTTGGAACTGGATCTAGAAGGAATCCAGCTAAAGTAATTATCAAGGAAAAGGTTTCTTGGGCATGATAAAGATGTCCCAGGAAGGGTAGCCTGGTGCTCAATACCACCTTCTCCCGCTAAACTCCAAAATCTCAAATGTTTCCGGACCAAAAGATTTATCTCCACCTTGTCCTGTTATGCAGTGTCACATGTGCTACAAATCCTACTTCCAAGGCAGAGTAAAGTTTTGAGTTAGAGGCAGAAATTATTCAGTAGTTTTTTTTAAAGTTTATCATGACTCTTATCACTGGTTTCTTAAGAAAGTCACTTGAATATTTTCACGATTTAAAATAAGGATATTAATTTACTTTAAAAATATTTTTTGTTTCATGATCTATTTCTTTCATGTAAAAAATTTAGCATTTATTTTAAAAATTTTGAGTTTTAAATTCTCTCCCACTCTTCCCTTTCTGATCCTTGATAAAGGCTAGTAGTGATATCAATTATGTTTATGAAGTCATGTGAAATATGTTAGCTACAATATTTAGTTTTCAAAAATTCTTTGTAATCATTAAACATACAATAACAATAAAAGTTGATTGTTTTCATTCATTTTAATACTGTTAAAAATAAAACTTTCATATTTTAAATATCACAATCTTACTATATCTTAAAGTATAGATATTGTATTTTGAAACTAGTCACTTCATTGAAATATTTTTGGAATTGGATCCATTATTTCTTTATATAGGTAGTAAGCAAGGAAATTGTCTTTTTGGCTCAGTTATTCTGACTTTAAATTGAAACAAGTATTATTTTTTTAAAATGACTTAACCATTACTACTCTAAAGATATATAATATTTAAACAATAACAGATGTTTTCCTTAAGGCCATCTGGGAACATTGTTGTTTCAATCTATACTTTTCTAAAATTCCTAGGAAAGTTGTATGAAATTCCTTTTTAAAAAAATATAACTAATTTGCAATTTATGAATGGGCTTCATTCCAAAAGTTATTTGTAAATCATCTATTTGTAAATTAGTATATATTTTTCCATAAACACAATGTTTTAAATGGTAATTAAGTCTGAATTCTAGAGCTTATAGTATTTTAGAACTTAACTGCCATTTTTCATAAGGAAAAATGTATCCTAATTTCCAAATAGCAACTGTGAAACATTTAGAGGTATTAAAGCTTATGACTCTTCTGAGCCACTGAAGATACAACCTTTATTATGCTGAATTTATCCTTCAGAATGACCAGTTCTTCACTCAACATACTTCATGACTATATTAAAATAATATCGCTTTATTATTGTAATGGTTCCTTTCCACCTGTTGAAAGCATTGACATAATCCAAATGCTAGTAAATTCCATAAAGCTGAGACCTTCTTTCACTGGGGTTTCTTATTTCAGTCATTCTTGTTTGAGTATATATGATAGGCTCAGTATATGGCTTTCAAATAATTTAGTTCCTTTTGCTCCAATAACAAAGACTGATATCAGCAAAGCGGTGCAATCCCAATGTGCTCTTCTCACTCTCCATATCATTTTGTGGCAGCTGTCATCAAAAATAAGCCACATTGTTCTTGGGGCTGTGATAATCATTTTTAAAATGGCAAATATTATGTATGTAAGACTACTTGAATAGAAGATTCTGTTTTGAAACAATCCTACAGTGAGAAGAGGCTTATACAGCTGCATGCCACACTTGTCACAGAACCAAATATTCAGTGGTGTGTTACCATAAAGTAACTTTCAGAAAATCTCCACTATCACACACACATTCACAGTTAGCAAAAATTATAGAAAAATAACAGGTAGTAAAGGATGTTGAAAAAGTGATTTTTAGTTGTTTTTTTTTATGTGAGTACCAACTTAACTAAAGGATAGTAGTTTCATGTTTGTTCACTGTAACTAGAAATCTTTCTAGAAGTTCAGCAAGGGCTTGGTATGAGTGTGGCCATTGACTACCTTATTCTCTCTCTTTCTCTCTCTCTGGACTAGCAAGCTCATTCCACATGCCCTCAAATTGGCAGGTCAGAGGTTTCCAGATGAGTGACTGCTCTTCTCAAGCCTCAGAGTTTTAGGTTAGGTAACCCTCGTGGAGGGAATGTTTTCTTATCATAATTACTCCAAATGAGAGCACCTCAGTCCTGACCAGTATGCTTCCAATTTCCTTTGTCAATCAAGATGACCCTAAGAACTTTTTTAGTTTTTGCAAGGCAATGGGGTTAAGTGGCTTGCCCAAGGCCACACAGCTAGGTAATTAAGTGTCTGAGGCTGGATTTGAACTCAGGTCCTCCTGACTCTAGGGCCAGTGTTCTATCCACGCGCCCACCTAGCCACCCACTGAGAACTTTTAATTAGAAATGTTTATTAAATAGAAAGCAAAGCAGCAAACATTAAAACATAATATTTTCCTATAAATCTGGAACATACTCTTTCATCAATGCACACAAACTTAAAATACCATTAAAAGAGAAGTATATGAGTTGGGAAATGTGCGTAGGAGCAATTTATAATTCTAAATTTTGGGCTTCAATGTCCATTATTCCTTTCAGGAAGGGTCTATTAAACAGTTCACTCATGAGTGGGACCACTCCCCTTCTGAGGATCTCTATTCTTTACTGGTTAGATTGCTTCTCTACTGTCTTCTATGTCATGCTGTTAAGCTCTTATAAAACACAGCCTTCAGCTTGAGTACTAAAGAATTCTTCTAGATTTTTCCCTTAGTTGGTCTCCGAGGATTTTTTTTTTTTAGGATTTTGCAAGGCAAACAGGGTTAAGTGGCTTGCCCAAGGCCACACAGCTAGGTAATTATTAAGTGTCTGAGACTGGATTTGAACCCAGGTACTCCTGACTCCAGGGCCGGTGCTTTATCCACTGTGCCACCTAGCCACCCCTCTCCGAGGATTTTCTACTTGATAGGCAGTGGATGGAAATGTCATTCCCAGCAGCAAGTTGTCTACCTTGATACTCATTTCATTCCTTCTTTGATCTTTAAGTTCAGATCATCTCCCAACAGTAGTTATCAATCCTGTCTTCTTACAGTAATAAGGCAGTGCAGGTTCTAACCTCTTCTCTTAGCTCTTCTCCTCTTTGAAATTTTTTCTCATATGGACTCAGCACTCCTTGCATCAAAATACAGCCCCCTTTGTCTGAGAAACTAAAATTCATATTTCTGTCAGCCATGCCACAGTCAGGTAATATAAAGTCAACTTTTAGTCACCAAACAGTTCTTTGATTCAGAATTTCCCAGCTGAGAACCTCAAGGTAGTCAAAACAGATATATTTACATTAACTCCTTAGAAAACAGGACCAGCTTTGGCTAATCTTTGCCTTCTGTAAGTACTTTTTCCCTGAGGCTTAATTATATGAGTATTTTTCACACAACCGTCATCTCACTAAAGGGAATATTCAAATAACAAAGAGCCAACACCTTACTAGAGGATGTCAAGGACTGGGCTTCCTGGAAGCCAGTTATTTGAGGAAGAACTAACTTACAATTTAGTAACACGGACTTAAATCCTGGGGTAGTAGGGTCAGTGTTTTAACATTATATTAGTGACTTGAGCCCAGACAGGAAAAGTCAGAGCTATCTGAGAGGAGGAGGTAATAGGTACATTGAGAACTTTCTGAAAACTTGCTGTTATTAATTTAAATAATTGCAATCACAACTATCTAGGCTTCCTTAAATTAGTTGTAAATTTCACTTCCTCTCTCAGTTAAAACATTTCCTTCATCAAATGATCTGGGAAACAAACACTGTTTCATTGTTTTCTCAGCAGCATTCAGGAAAAAACAGTCAAGTACTTTAAATAGATTTGTAGTAGGTTAAGGTTCAGAATGCATTAAAGCCTTTTTTAAATAAAGAAAAAAATCAAAGGTTTTTATATCTTAATTATAAGATGGGTTTTTGGAAAGGTATCTCTACTTACAATTTCCCTTAAATTTGAAATTTGAATTGACAGGGTTTAAATTAGGTGAGGATTTCCAGGTCTAGTTCCATTTACAGAGCCATAAGTGGCAAAATATGGACTATGACTTTAATTTGAATCTTTAAACTGAAGCTTGAGATAATTATTTTGAAATCCACCACTTCCCTTCCTCTTTTAAGTATGACATGTTTGCCAGGGGAAAAAACCTCTGAATAATTTTAAGGAAGACTATTTAAGAAATGTGGCTTTCATTCCCCAATTGACAAATGGTCAAAGGATATGCAAAGGTAATTTACAGATGAGGAGATCAAAGCAATCCATAATCATATGAAAAATTGCTCTAAATCATTACTTATTAGAGAAATGTAAATTAAAACTTCCCTGAAATACCACCTCACACCTCTCAGACTGGCCAATATGACCAGAAAGGATAATGATCATTGTTGGAAGGGATGTGGGAAATCTGGGGCACTATTACATTGTTGGTGGAGCTGTGAACCTATCCAACCATTCTGGAGAGAAATTTGGAACTGTGCCCAAAGGGCAACAAAATTGTTCATACTCTTTGATCCAGCAATACCACTACTGGCTCTATACCCTGAAGAGATGATGAAACAGGGTAAAAACATCACTTATACAAAAATATTCATAGAGGCCCTGTTTGTGGTGGCAAAGAATTGAAAATCAAGTAAATGTCCTTCAATTGGGGAATGGCTTAGCAAACTATGGCATATGTATGTCATGAAACACTATTGTTCTATTAGAAACCAGGAGGGTTGGGAATTCAGGGGACCTGGAGAGATTTGCATGAACTGATGCTGTGTGAGATGAGCAGAACCAGTAAAACACTGTACACCCTAACAGCAACATGGGGGGTGATGATCAACCTTGATGGGCTTGCTCAATCCATCAGTGCAACAGTCCGGGACAATTTGAGGCTGTCTGCAATGGAGAATACCATCTGTATCCAGAGAAAGAACTGTGGAGTTTAAACAAAGACCAAGGACTATAACCTTTAATTTAGGGAAAAACCTGATATATTATTGTCTGATCTGGCTATCTCTTATACTTTATGTTTCTTCCTTAAGGATATGCTTTCTCTCTCATCACATTCAATTTGGATCAATGCATACCATGGAAACAATGTAAAAGACTGGCAAATTGCCTTCTGTGTGGTATGAGGGGAGGGAAGTAAGACCAGGGGGAAAAATTGTAAAACTCAAAATAAATAAAATCTTTTTCTTAATTAAAGATTTTATTTTGAGTTTTACAATTTTTCCCCCTTAAATAAAATCTTAAAAAAAGAAATGTGACTTTATATTATTCAAATGTGGCATACATTAACAAATTTTAGATAAAAATTTAATCTATATTACCTTGTAATTATTGTAGATATAAAAAAATCCCTTAACATTGATGAACTTAAAAATTGAAATTATATTGAAAGCAGCTTTGATTTCTTAAAGTATTAGTTTGAAAAAGGTAATCAATTCTCAATTAGGTTCCCTTTACTGATTATTGAGACCAGAAAATTCACATGATAAAAATTCACTATTTATCATATAAATTATACAGTAATAGAATCTGAATTATTAAGATTTTGAACATTTTTTCTGTGAGGATGGCATCACAAAAAAATAAATTGATATAGTAAAGAACTGGATTGAAATTTTAGCAAGAAATTTGTGCATAGTTGATAGGTTTTTTGCCTTTCCCTTCTCAAACAGGATCTATGCACTTTCTAGTACATCAGGCAATTGTCTTGAAGAATTGCCTAGAGAAGTACAAAGGATTAAGTGACTTATCCATGATCTCCTAACCAGTTTAAGCCTGTTTGATGCAAGCTCAAGTTTTTTGTTTTTTTTTTTAATATGAGGTTAGCTCTCTGTCTTTTATAGTGCATTGTCTCTGGACCTGTAGAAAGATTAAAAAAATGAATTAGGATAAATTATCTCTTTAAATTCCCACTTATTGGACTCATTGGGCAGCTAGATGACCTAGTGAATAGAGTCAGAAAGATCTGAATTTAAATCTTACTGCAGGCATTTACTATCTGTGTGAACCTGGGCACAATTTGCCTGAGTTTCTTGTCTGTAAAATTCAGTTGGAAATGGAAATGGCAAACCACTCTGTATCTTTGTCAAGAAAACCCCAAATGAGTCTTGAAGAATTGGACATGACTGAAATAACTGAACAACAGAAATATTGCTTTTCCATTGAACAGACAGGGAAAAAAAAAAGAAATAATGTAGAGTGATAAAGATGAAGGCTTTCATTATAATTTTTATGAGGATGTTATGTATTTTTAATGATAAATATGCTTTTTAAGCAACATAATCTCTAAAATTTCTAATCTCGTTTAATGAGAATGAATTTGCTGATTTAGCTCTAAGCATGTGTACTTGAAATTAAACAATTTGAGAGCATTTTTTTCAAGAATGATTATTCTATAAAATTTTCATGTAGTAGCAAACTCAGCTTTTCAAGAAACAAATGAGCAGATTCAGAAATGGAGAAGTTCTTGGGGGCTTTGGAACTACATGTGATATAGTTGAAAGAGTCCTAAATTCAGAAGCTGAACAGCTAATTTTGAATTCTGACTTTACCTCTTCTTTGCTCTGTGACCTGGGGCAAGTGATTTAGCCTCTCTAGTTTTCTTATCTTTAAAATATGGATAAATATTTTAACTACCTCACAAAATTGTTATATCAATTAAAGAAAGTACATAAAGCACTGTATAACTGTAAGATGTTCTTTGGAAGTATTCTTATCTATAAAATAAAGAAAGGAGAACAACAAAACCTTATGCTTATGTACTAAAATCTTATTTGTGACTCACCTATTACATAAATAATACTTTTCTTTTATACAAACAGTAGATTAAAAAAGGAGGAAAATTTGGCTACAGTTGCTAAAATAATCAAGTAATCTTGGGCTTTGGGTATAGAAATTGTTAATAAGAATTATATTCTTTTGGCTCACTTTTTTCATTTATTCTTTTATGAAAACTTGATTTGCATGCTTTTAGTCAAATCATTTTAGCCAAAGCACCTTGCTTACCAGTGTGAATAATGATGTCCTAGCTAGTCTCTGAAGTCTACGCATATTGCCTTCACAATGTATTTTCTGAGTGTTTCTTAGAAATTGCATACCTTTGAATTTAATGGTGATTTTCCCTGTTTACTTGGGGGAAAGCAGCTGAAATCTTAGAATTCATTGGGTAGGTAGCAAAAAACACTTGTTCATAAGCATGTAAGTTATACACAGCTCTGTGTGTACATTAGAGCTGCTTAATTTTCTCAAGAGTGAAATACCAAATGTTGTTGGAATATATTTAGTTATGCAAAGAAATAGAGTTAAAATGTATCTTTTAATATGAATTAATGACCTGACTTTTTAAAAATAATTATTTATAAACATAAGGTCCTACTTTTTCCTTTGCACTTTCAGTTTCAACCACATTGTTAAGAGATGGATGTTTCCCATCTGATTATGTTCCTTTCTTTAGGAATGAGGGGAGGAAGAGGGAAGTACAGTGAAAAGGAAAAGGGAAATAGCAAACATAAACGAGTTTATTACTGAAATGTTTATTGTCTCATTTTGTCATCTTTTAGTACCTGCTTTATGTTTTAGAAAAAAGAGGACGTTTAGCTTTAAAGAGAAATAGGATTGTATTCATAGAATGATTCTGTTTTTACTTAAATGTGTTTTTGCCTCCTATATAGTTCAGCATTGCACAAAGAAGATGATGTAATCCTTTTTAGCTGTGGACCACGTGGCAAGCATTCTGTCATTGGTCTTCACTTGGATAACTCAGTGCTGCTATGCTTCATCATCTCAGGAGCCTCTGTACATTTGTAATTTGAATGGAATTGCTGTCTCTGCCTTGATCTGTCCATCTTAGTGCTATCCTATTTCTTATACTCAAACTATCCTCACATGTTTACATGTGTGTGATGATCCTACATATAGGATAATAGAGATGACTTTCATTAAGCAAGATGATAAAATTACAGTGTAGTCAGCTGTGAAACTATGCTACTCTACTGGTTTAGAATTGGGGGAGGGGAGTTAAAGTTGCTATTAGCAACCATTTACTATAAAAGAAAGAAAGAAAATTTCTCAGGATTTTCTTCTTTTTTTCTTACCCTTCCTCTGAATTTCAACTATGGATTACTTAAATCTATATTTTCCAGAATTGTGGACAAGTAGAATGGTAGATGTTCAGACAGACTTACAAAATACAATTCTCCTTCCCCCCCCCCCCTTGAAGTTAGTTCTGTGGCAAAGAAGGAGATTTAAAAGTTCTTTCAAAATCTTATTGTATATTTTCCCTATGGTATCTGAAAATGGCTTGGCAGTATCAGAGATTAGGCTATGGAAGCTGAATTAATATTCCATTTAAAGATCTTAGAACCATAGTGAACCTTAGAGTAATTCCCCAATTGGTAAATGGTCTAAATATGAATAGACAGGAAGAAGCAGTCGGGGTTATTACAGTATTTTAAAATGATCCAAATAAAGAAATGAAGATTAAAGTAATTCTGAGGGAGAACATTCATATTGATTTAGTTTTGGTTGACCTAGGAGTGGGTATAACCTTTCTGGAAAGCAGTTTGAGATTGTCTAAAAAATAGTTTCTAAACAATATATACTCTTTAGTCTAGATTTGTCACTGGTGGGTTTATATCCAAAAAAGAGCAAAGAAATTAGAAAAAGTTCTATATGTACAAAACTATGACAGCATTTTTTGTATTGACAAACAACAAAATTGGAAACTAAGGATATACTTATCAGTTGGAATGGTTGAACAAATTATGGTATATGAATGTGATGAAATATTGTATTTTAAGAAATAAGAAATAGATAATTTCAAAGATACTTGAAAAGACATGAAATAATGCAGAGTGAAATGAGCAGGATTAAAAGAAAATTCTTTACCATAAACTCAGTATTATATAATGAACATTGTGAAGATTTTTACTGGTGATGAATGAAATTAGTAGAATTTATATAATAGAAAAAATGTAAAGACAAATAAAGGTACAAGAAAGCTACAAGAACTAAAGAACTATGATCAGTGCAAGTAGCCATCCGTGATTTCAGAGGATCAGTGATGAAACATGCCACCCTTGACAGAGAAGTGATGGATTCAGGGTACAAAATGAAACAAATTCTGTTTGAGCATGACCAGTGTTTTGCTTGACTATGAATATTTACTGCAGGAAACTTGCTTTTCTTTTTTCCTGTTTTTTTCCCCCTGGGTTGAAGGAGGAAAGAAAAGAAAATAGACTTTAATTAATTTTTTAAAAACCTTTAATTTTTTTTTAAAGAGAGATCACCTAAAGATGGAATCTTAAAGAATTAGAAGAAACCTCAGAGACCAACTTGTCCCAGATATTAACAAAAATTTATTTGATGACAATCCTCACAAGCCTTTTCATAATGGGAAACCAGTTACTTTCCACGTAAAGTGTTTTTCACTTCTGAATAACACTGGTAGTTGGGGGCTTTTCTTTACATCAATCCTTAAATATGTTTCTTTCTAACTTCTCCCTATTGGTCTTAGTGCTTCTGTCTGAGGAAATCTAATCTATCTTCCAAATGACATCTTTTCCAATATTTAAAGAGAGTTATCACTTCTCTCATCTTGGCCTCCCTCCTCTTCTTCTCCAGGCTTAACATTCATTATGCAATCCCTTTATAAAAAAGGGAAAGAATAATAAGCAAATTTTGGTCTGTTTTTCAACTCTAAGGGAGGAATGATAGAAAAAAATGTAAGTGCAGAACAGCAGGTAACGGGGGGGGGGGGGGGGGAGCACATTATGTTTATTAAGGTGGTAGAATAAAATACTGTTTTTCATGTCGAAGGACCTGAGTTTGAAACATAGATCCCAAGTAGCTGTGTGATGTAGTACAGGGAACAATAGGTTTTGGAATTAGGAAGATCTGCATTCTAATCCTGCCTCAGATACCTTCACTCTGTAATGCTAATCAATCAATTTAACTGCCCTGTTGTACCTTTATTTCTTTTCTTTAAAATGGGGATATTAATAGTTGTGAAAAACAAATGTAAATACAGTACTTTGCAAACCTGAAAGCTCCATATACATGTGATTTGTGGTTGTTGTTGTTGTTGTTGTTATCTAATTATATGACTTTAGGTAAAATCACATCCTCTTTCCATACCCACAAAATGAGTGTGACTGGATTGTTTATTTCTACAATATTCTCAAACTCCAAATATTCTACAGTATTTTCAAGCTCCAAAATTGTGATTCTGTGAGCTCTTCCTTTATAGGAAATTTAGAATATAGAATACTTGTCCTGATATAGATAACCAATTTTATTCTTTTGTGGAAAATTTTTTCTTTCCTTTGTTAACAGTTCCTAGACAAGGAATGATCGCCTCCTAGGGCATGGTTTCGTCCATTATTACATTATAGCATGCTTTATTAGTTTACTATTCCATATTAATAAAGAACAAATTATAGAGGATTGCTTGATTTTATGGTTGATTATGATAACAAATTAACCTGTTGGAAATATCATGAAATGGAATTGGGTTTGGTCTTAAAGTCTCTGGTGACCTTCTTACTTTAAATGTGCCAATAGTGATTGTGATTAGCTCCTGAAGACTTGATAGAAGTTGACAGAATTTAACTGCTGTGTAATTAAAAGTCAGGGGGCCTTAATATGAGGGAGTCATTAACTCCTATGCAATTAAAAACCAAGGGAGCCTTAATCTGAGGAGGGTCAGAGTTCTTTACAGAGATTAAATGGTTCGTTCTTATGGCAACTTTCAGATGAGACAAGTAAGCTACATTGCAATTGTTATTGTCTTCATTTTGCATTTTAGGAAATTAAATCAGAAATATTGATTGAATTCATACTGTATGGAGAGCACCAGAGATTTTTGAGAAAATGAACATTTTGATAAGGATGGATGGAAGAGATAAATAATTTTGGAATTTACAACTTATTAAGGGTTAGGCCTGGAGAGGGTACCACATCAGGGGATTTAGGATACTCTGAGAGACCTTGGGAGGCCTGAAGAGAGCAGCACAGCAGGTGAGAAGATATTATAAATGGCCCTTCTTTAGATTTTTCACTCAAATAAATTCCATAATAGTTGTAACTAGTTAAACTCATTTATATATATGTACCAAAATGAAATCACAGTATTTACATAGATTTCTATAGACAGAAGCAATCTGCACCTTGGATGTTTTGAAATATAGTTTGGCATTTTTGCATATGTTTAAAGTGCTATTTAAATTTCCCAGAAAACCCACCAATACCTGTTTACCCATTTGTTCCTCTTTCTTGAGCTCTCAATCTTGGAAACAAGAAATAATGTAATATAGATGGAAAGGCAAAGAAAAAGGAGGAAGAGAATTTTGCTCTACATTTTGAGCACTAAGTTGACTAGGAGAAATTTTGAAAGAGGCAACTCTTATTTTAGGCATCCTCTCACCTGCTCTCTCAGCATATTCTCAATCCCCTGATGTTACTCAAGAAATTAAAGTAGGAGGGAGACACAGATAAACAGAGGATTCAAGATCTGGAAATAAATTAGCACTATGGCAGCATTGGTGACGAAAGAAAATATAGACAAACATGGGCTAAAAGTCATGTAACATTATCAGGAACAAGGTATCCTGTGGACTTGAGTTTATAAAAAAGAAAATTTTCCAATTTAACTTGCTTATGTCCATGACCATGCCAATACTCTCTGAGTCTCAGTGCTGATTTTGTTCTTTTTTTTTAATCTTCTATTCAGGTTTCAGCTGTGGACAGCTCCCGGTCTCCAAAAAAACAGACATAAAAACCTAAAACAAACCCAGTCTCTCTTAAGGAAAGTAAGGGAAGTTGAAGACCCAATTCCCATGGTGATTATAAAGTTGTGCTCCCTTGAAAACTTTCTAGACTAGACCTACTTCTTTTTTCTTTTTACCATTCCCATGATGGTCTACCAGAGAGCTTACTATCCATAATCCTTTTCCAAAGGGAAAACACAAACTATATATATTTCCAAGATCCATCACTATTCCTGTTGGGGAAGGAAGGAAACACAATTCTAATATGTGTCCTGTTGCTAGTGGCATAAGACTCAATTTAGTTAAGCCTAGAGGCTATGTCTTCAACAGTGGTGGGAGCTGTGGAATCTAGAGCTTAAATTTACAGCTTGCTTTATATGAGCTTTATCTGAAGGGTGTTGCCATGTCTTTGTTATTTCAAAACTATTTGAGCAGATGAGAGATAACCCTGACAAATGTTGGGGGGGAAATGCTGATGAAGCATCAGAGCTGAAACATCAAATGTGAGAGGGGTAGGACTTTTGGTGGCCTTGTGTGTGTGCCTATGCAGGCATGTGGCACATTCCTCTGAACGGCTGTTAGTAAATGGCAAACAAATAAGGGATTTTAATAAGCTAAAAACCTGGGAGAGAATCAAGACCTAAAGATACTGTGTGTGGAGGAGCAGGCCTCCTAAGTTCATTTAAGCTCACCCTAGAGTCTTTTCTGAGAAAATTCATTTGTGCCCCATACCAAAGAAAATTTCTCTGAGCTTGTCCTATTCTCCTCTAGGTTTTCTATGGTGCATGTAAAAGTAGCCTTGAAATTAGATTCTTTTCCCCTTGGTTACTGAACTGTATAAGAATAGAAGATAAATTTGTTGTAAAAGAGTAGGAAAATGGAAGATTAATACCCCCCCCCAAAAATTATCTTTCCTTCTCTCTAATCTCTTTCTCCAGTTTTTCCATTTGTAATAGACTAAAAGAACACACATTCAAATTACATTAGTTGGGGAGCGGCTAGGTGGTGCAGTGGGTAGAGCACTGGCCCTGGAGTTAGGAGTATCTGAGTTCAAATCCTGCCTCAGACACTTAATAATTACTTAGCTGTGTGGCCTTGGGCAAGCCACTTAACCGTATTTGCCTTGCAAAACCTTTAAAAAATTACATTAGTTGAAGACACAGACAAAAAATATCCAAAATGTAGATATTTGGTGATTAAATATAATACATACTAATTTTTTTGCCTCTTTATTTCTTATTCACTATTTAGTTTAATTTTTACTTTGACTTTTAATATACAAAGTTTTCTCTTTTAAAGTACTAGAAGTTAGGGAACATGTCAGTTTCATTTTTTTTAAGTGTTTATACTCTGGCAGAGAATACCATATGTTGATGATACATCCTTATTCTAAATACTTAGTTATAAAATACAAATAATATGTATATTTGAGTATCTGCTTATTGACCAAGGGATGGAATAGTGGGAAAGTGATGAATTGAAATTATTAGAAGTATTTTTCTTTTTTTTTTCTTTTATTCATTTAAGGCAATGGGGTTAAGTGACTTGCCCAAGGTCAAACAACTAGGCAATTATTAAATGTCTGAGGCCTTATTTGAACTCAGGTACTCCTGACTCCAGGGCCAGTCCTCTATCCACTGCACCACTTAGCTGCTCCCAAAAGTATTTTTCTATTGAATTTTGTGAATTAAAGAAATTTATGTTTAGTGAAATACTTTTTAATTCACTGAATTTTATTTTGGAAGCAATTGAGGTTAAGTGACTTGCTCAGGGTCACATAGCTAGAAAGTGTCAGTGGTGTGATTTAAATTCAGGTCTTCCAGACTCCAGAACTGGTTTTGTGTTCACTCTACCATCTAACTGCCCTGATCAATTGAATTTTTTAAATCCTTTTATTTTCATCAATGGCTAATGTCTCATTGAATAACTTATTAATTATAAATAAGGCAGTGATTGAAAACTTTTAAATTTGTAATGAACTAATAGAATCTTTGCTTTTCTGGCTTGCATTTTATGGAATCACATTTGACTGTGTATTGGAAAAAAAGAGCTGTTATATGTTTTAACTTACTGCATTTAGAACTTAGCTAGTCCCTAGTCATTCATATTAATTACTGATTTGGTAAGAATGAACTCATTTATATCCCCCTAGAAATTGGGAGTTGTTAGATAATTGATTGGCTGCTCAAAAGAGAATGAGCAAATGAGTAGTGACTATGGCTATATCCATAAGAGTTCAATACTGCTGTTTTACATAGCAAATGTTCCTGTTACTAGTGGCATTATATCTATTTGGTTGGTTGGGTCTTCATTATCAAAGGGGACCACAATTACATCACTAGGTTAGAGATTGTGGCTGATCAGACCAGTAGGATGTGAACACCTAGGATAGGTTCTCTAAACTTGTGCAACTCATGTTTCTTTTGAGCTATTTCAGTTTTGCCTTGCTCATAGAGCATAGCACCCTCTCTAATGAGGGCATGCCAAGTTGGGAGGGTTCTGTGCCAGTGTCTCCCATGCTGCACAATCAATTCTAAAGTTCTTAACAAAGACCTTCAGGATTTCCCTTTATTGCTTCTTCTGACCCTCCTGTGAGTGCTTGCCCTGTGTTAATTTTACATAAAATAGTCTTTTTTGGAAGTATATGTTTGGCATTATATTAATGTGGACAGCCCATGGTAATTGTGCTCTCTGTAGTAGCTTTTGAATGCTTGGAAGTTTAATTTCAGAAAGGACCTCAGTATCTGGTATCTTCTTGGAATTTTCCTTAAACAATTTAAATGAAATCAATTCATTTTCCTGGTGTAACTTTGGCTAACAGTCCAGGTTTCACAGGCATACAGCAATGAAGTCAACCAAATTGCTCTATAAACCTTCAATTTGGTAGGCCCCATAATCTCTTCCTGAGTTTTCCTTTGGACAGACATTCATCTAGTGCTGGCAATGCATGTGCCATACCTCATCTACTATGTGTACATTCTTGGAAAGTCTACTGCCAAAGTAAGTAAACTTAACTATTATTCAGTTGAGGAAACTGAGGCAAAGGAAGACTAAGGGACTTGCTCAGAATCACACTTCTAGTAAATATCTGAGACTAGATTTGAACTGAAGTTGTCCTGACTCAGGAGTGAGGTTCTATTCACTATGCCACCAGCTGCTGATAAAACACAATATGTATAATCTTTGTTCAGTTAATAGGAGCTTGACTATAATTTTAAACTTGCATATTAGTCCAAAGATTGTAATGGTTCAAAGTTTTTTTCCCCCTAGATATTATAAGAGTAGAAAGAAAATTTTGGCCATTGCTACCAAATTTATATCACCTTATATTACCCCTGTCATAACCACAAGACCAAATAAAGGGCAAATTTTGTGGAATAAACAATGATATACATGCTTCTGTCTGAAATATTACTGTTTGTGTCACATAATTGTTCATGAAGGTCTGTCATATTAATGTCATGAAAAACAGAATTAGAAACATAGACATTCATATCTTCTAAACTTAGGAATGTATAGAAACAATAGTCTGATATATTAAAAATGAGTCTTGGTTTTTTATATAGATATATATGTCTGTGTGTACATACACACACACACACATATATATATATATATATATATATATATATATTTGTATTAGAGAATTCTAGACTACTTAGTCTATTGCACAATAGTGTTATCTTGTGCTAAAGGTAAGAATTGTAATTGATTCATATGGTATTAGATCCCCTTGGATTAAAAAGCAAAACTCTAAATATAAAGCATATACTAGGGCCACATAATCTGTCTATACTTCCTTTACTTGTAAAAACTACTCCTGTTCCCTGATAAATAGACCTAGTCATGCTCCATTCCAGTTTTGATTTGTAAGAAGTAGAGAATTAAAAACCCCTCAACTTTTTTTCCCCAAGGCAATGGGTTTAAGTGGCTTGCCCAAGGCCACACGGCTAGGTAATTATTAACTGTCTGAGGTCGGATTTGAACCCAGGTACTCCTGACTCCAAGGTGGTGCTTATTCACTGCACCACCTAGCCGCCCCCCAAAACCCCTCAACTTGAAAGTTTTTTCCTCCTCTTCCTTCTCTTCCTTCTCCTCTGGCTACAAAGTGCCAAAGGTACTTCATTTTCTCTACCTAAAGAAATTTTATAGATGTTGAGATTTATATAGCATTATCCTCAGAGTCCAAGTACCTGTTCATATATAGAAGACTTAAGTTCTTTGGTCCAAATTCAGTTTTTTTTCACAACTGATTATTTCCCTGAATTTGAGGTACTAAATAATTTAATTTGCAATCAAACTTGCATCAAACAATCAATGAGCATTTGTTAAGTTCCTGCTCTGTTCCAGTAGTGAGCTAATAATGCTGAAGATACAACACCCATAATATCTATCTAATGTAATAAAATAAGATGCATTGCTCTTAACCACTGGACGCTGGGAATCATATATATTGTTATGTCTAATGCTATTAACTTAATATTCTCAAAGCATCATTTGAATTTCCCCATTCACTAACCTACTAGGATTTCCTGCTTTTTTTTATTGTTGTCGCTAACAACTGAACTTTTTTGCCAAATATAAATATTCTAAATCTGTGCTTCTATGAATTGATCTTTCTATTTATTCCCCACATTCTAAAGACTCACACAACAAAATGTTAGAACTGAAAGTGAACCTAGAGATAGCCTAGTCTGTCTCGACCTTCCTTTTACATAGAGAGAACTGAAGTCCAAAAGAGAGAACAGTCTTGCCCCAGATCACACTTAAGAGGCAGAGCTAGATTTCACACCCAGGTCCCTCTTTCCACTACACTAATTCTGACCTCACTGTATTTGCTCATACTTTTTTCTCTGCACCAAAAGACTTCCCTACTTTCTACTTAATGATTTCTTATCCATTTTTTTAAACAACTCTGGCAGTGGTAAGAGCAGAGAAACAAAAAACTAAGTCCTGATGTTCTATTCATACAGCCTCACACACAACCTCATTAATGTTAGACCTTTCCCTTTGTTGATTATCTCTTATCTTGTATATATTTTATTTGTACATGGTTTGTTTGCATGTGGACTTCTCTTATGAGCTCTTTGAAAGCATTTACCTATTTTTGAATTCTCAAGGCTTATCACTGTGCCTGAGATATAGTAAGGACTTAATAAATACTTATTGTTTGCTGCCATACACACACATCTGATTGTGTTAATCATCATGTGTTATCATACTAGCAATTCTAAAGTAATTTGAGGTTTTCTTGGCAAAGATACTAGAGTGGCTTGCTGTTTTCTTCTCCAGCTCATTTTACAGTGAAGAAACTGAGGCAGACAGGATTAAGTGACTTGCCCAGAATCACATAAGACCAAATTTAAACTCAGGAAGATGAGTTCTGTGCCACCTAACTGCCCCTATGAAGTAATAATACCAGTGTAAAAGCTATTGACAAATTATATTGTCTCTCTACTTTGATGAAGAGTTCAGAAGTCATTTCTCAGCTATGCCTTTTCAGTTACTTTGTTTTCAGGGTATTATACCAACATCCAAAAAGGTCTAGACCCTAATATGCATAAAATATTCTAAATTATTTTATAAAGTAGACATAGTGGTATAGTTCAACACCACCAAAGGTGACCAGCCAACCTTTACTTTTTGACAAAGGCACAGGGATAGGCAACATGAAGTACAGCTGACTGTATTAGATGTATTAGCTACTGAGGCAACCCCATATTATAAGGACATCTGTCTATCTAGAAGGAGATAGAGTAACTAGAATTTGGTATTATCTATCTATGAATAGATATATATTTGATCCTCATTCACAGATTCAATATTTGTGAATTCACAAACACTAAAATCTATTCTTGCCCCCCAAATCAGTACTAATGGTGCTTGTATGGTCATTTATGGGCCTCTTTTTTATATAATTGTAATTGATTTGAGGGCAGGGACTGTCTTTTGCCTCTTAGCATAATGCCAGGTTCATAGTAGATACTTAATAATGTTTAGTGAATTGAACTGAGACTATAAGAAGTTCATCTGTAGATTGGAGCTAATAATACCACTTATCTCACAGGGTTGTTGTAAGGATCAAGTGAAACAGTATAAACAAAGTGCTAATTAATTCTATTGTCATTATTACTGATATTATTTATTATGACTAAAGAGAAACTATTTCCATTCTTTCTTGAGAAGAATTAATTGAAGCTAATTGAAAACATTTCTTAAGTAGAGGAAAGTAATGGTGGAGCTGGAATGGAGCATAATGTTTTTATTCATTTTTTTTCATTTTTTCAATTAAGTAAACTGAGCAACAAGTGAAATACACCTATAACATTACCATTAGTTAATAGATTCATGCCTGAAATTCAGATGTCTTGGTATCCAATTTATCTCATTTCCCCATTCTTGTCCTTTAAGCAATTTCTGTTTTTAATACTCAAAATATCAAGCATAAGTTAAATTGTACAGAAGATCTATCATAAACTAAAAATCCCTGAAATTGTGCCAAAGGTATATCATTCACTAAAATATCTCCTATTTCTTTTCTTGTTGTGTTTTGAATTTTACAATTTCTCCCATCTTGCTTCCCTCACCCCCCCACAGAAGGCAGTCTGATATAGTCTTTACATTGTTTCCATGCTCTACATTGCTCAAAATTGAATATGTTGAGAAAGAAGTCATATCCTTAAGGAAAAAATAAAATATAAGAGATAGCAAAATTATATAAGATACTTTTTTTTAAAAAAAGTAAAGGTAAGAGTCTTTGGTCTTTGTTTAAACTCCACAGCTCTTTCTTTGGATAAGATGGTATTCTCCATCACAGATACCCTAAAATTGTCCCTACTTGTTGCAGTGATGAAATGAGCAAATCCATTAAGACTAATCGTCAACCCCATATTGCTATTAAGGTATACAATGTTCTTCTGGTTCTGTTCCTCTCACTCAGCCTCAGTTCTTGCAAATCCTTTCAGGCTTCTCTGAATTCCCATTCCTTCTCATTTTTTCTGATAGAACAATAGTGTTCCATCACATACTTTACCACAGTTTGTTCAGCCATTCTCCAATTGATGGACATTCACTCAATTTCCAATTCTTTGCCACCACAAACAGAGATGTTATGAATAAAATATCTCTATTTCTTAAAGATATGTAATTTCCTTTTCTATTCTCTTGGTTTGTTCTAGGTTTTTCTTTTCCCCTAAACCAATTCTAGTTACAGTAAAAGATAAAAAAAAATGCTAAATTGTGTGGAATTAATTATCATAATTGTATAACAATTGCATCCCTGTATAAAGATAATATTCAGACTTTATTGTACTTAGAGTTCTAATGTGATCAGAAATAATAGCTTCTAAAAATAAGTGAAATGATAAATAGTCTAACTGTAGCACCAGTGAAAATGGTATGTGTAGATCCTTATATACACATATAAATCCACATATATAGACAAGTTTGCTCCATAACTAAATTCATACTTTATTGTAGTTTTCAGACATCTGATTGGTGTTTATGAGACCTGGATTTGAATATTATATTCATTTTCTCCCCATTTTATAATGTATGATTTTATCAGGAATATCAGCAAGTATTTGCATTTAAAAAAATTAGATATCTAAGTAAAACAATGGTGAACCAAGTCAGAGTGATGCCTAAGATTTTATTTGAGTTTTGGTAGTAGATGATGCAGCTTGTAATGACATTAAACCAGAGGTATGACTTTAGACAAATCACTTTACACCTCTGAACTTCCACTTCTTCATCCTCAAAAAGAGGTTTAGATGTAGCTGATTGATTTTTTTTTTTCCTTCTGGCTCTAAAATTCAGAGATTCTCTTATTGTTCCTCTCTTACTTTGATATAAAAATTCAACCTAGTTAAAATGCTTTTTATTTTGATTTGCTTTTAATGTGCTTGCATGCACATACATTAAAATAGCTGCTTCCACAACTATGAGCTTTGTTAACTCACACATCCTGCCTGCCACCCTGTGCATGCTTCACATCCTGTGAATCATACTGCAGGCACTGCAGTGAAAATGCTGGTAGTAGGAACTGCAGACCAGCCTGGTTCAAAAGGATGACATCACCTCCATTAATGTGTGATAAGGACTGCTGGTTCAGGGATTGCCAAGCTGTGCAGATATTTAAGAAATTCTCATTATGTTTATTCAGAATTCTCTGTGGCCAGGAAATAAATAAATAAATAAATAAGCTTGTGCTTTATTGAAATTCTATAATTCTCATCAGGACTAGATAGAACTATTTATATCCTCTAAAATTTTAAAATGTTTTATTTTATCTTTTCATTATTGCTAAAATCTTTGGGGTTTTTGAAGATGTAATTCAGTTTCTTAAAAAATTTCCTCATGGATGATATTTTTCCCTCAAGTAATATTATGATTTTGAAACTTTTGGGCAAATGAGGTATTTGAAAATGTCTTAGTAATACAGTTTATACTCAGCATTGTCTTATAAGGGCAAATACACATAAAGGAAGCAGGGCAGACATGCAGAACAAGTTCATTTTCATTGGCAGCTCCAGTGATTAGGAAATAGTTGTGGTTTTTTTCTGACCCTAAATCAACATCTGAGTCACTTAATTTGAGAATTATACAAAATTTATAACAATTGGTTGCCAGATATCTCAAAGAGAAGTTCAGAAGAATATTATTAATAATTATAAAACTCTTCTCTTTTAGTGAAAAGTTGCAATATAGTAAACTTTTCTAACTTTATAGCCAAAATAAAACATTTTGCAGTTAAAAGGTGCTTGCTTCATTGAAGATTTTGGCCACTGTTAAAATATCTTTGTCAAGCCTTTTCTTTTAAAAGGCAATGTAAGGGGCGGTTAGGTGGCGTAGTGAATAAAGCACCAGCCCCGGAGTCAGGAGTACCTGGGTTCAAATCCAGTCTCACACACTTAGTAATTACCTAGCTGTGTGGCCTTGAGCAAGCCACTTAACCCTGTTTGCCTTGCAAAAATCTAAAACAAAAAAGGCAATGTGTATAACATGTTATATATTTTTATAATTGTACTTCTTTTAAAAATTTGGTCCAAAAGAATGAATAAACTGAGCATTAGATGATTTACTGAATAAAAATGCTTTTAATTACCCCAGTTTCCCTTGAATGCATTAAATACAACTCATTTCAGAGTCTCTTAAAAAGTTAATGTATTATTGATTTAAAACAGTAGCATCCTATGTAGTTCAAGTTTCAAGTTAGTCATTCAGTAAAAGTTTCTCTATTAAAGAAGGATAACTACCTTATAAAATATTTCTTCTTAGCAAAAAAAGATTATTTTTAAAGAGATTAAAAAGGAAAAAAATGTAGCCATACTCTCAAATTGTACATTTGTAGAATTTTTTTTACATGCATGACTTACAACTAAAATGGATTGGCTTATCCTAAGTTCTGGTCACATGAATATTTAGGAACAATTATAAGTTGATGAAAGATTATTTTACAATTTTTGTTAGTTACATTAGGTAAAGTTGGTTTCACTTAGCAACATGTTATGTCAATAATCTGTACTTTGGGTTTAAAAACCAAAGTGAATTATGGTAAAGAAGCATGGTGGGGAAGCTCATTAGGACTTCACCCAAAGAACCTCAGGCTGGTGATTAATTTATAAACAAGTTGATTTTAGAACAATGCTAAATTCAGTGTCTAGAATTGTATGTATGAGTGCCTTACTGCTAAAAGATGCATGAAGAATGAATTATTAGGGAAACTATACTGTGGTTTTGAGATTTCTTTTCCAGCTAAATATGAATATCAACTTAAGATAGCTTAAAATATTACAAAAGTTATTTTCAGTTAACAATATACCAAAACATTAGAATTTTATATGTTGAGATTAAAAATGAGTATTACCAGCCTCTAATTTGACTGGTAAACAAAAAAATTAGCTATTTCATGACCAATTTCAAACTAGGGAAAAAAAGATCTGAATAATGTTTTTTTAACTATTCAAGCAACGTTAATAAGACTAATCTTGAACATAACAAAATAGTTTTATCAACTTTTTGAAATGCTGCAACCGAATTTCATGTTTCTTGTAGAAACACTATTTAGAGATTTTGATTTCATGATTAGGAAATTAAGATCCATTTATGTACACTACATCATCCTGTATGTGAATCTTTAAATTTGATGTCCACATCTATAGAATAGATAGGAAGTGGTATGTGTCTTAGCTTCTGGAAAGGAGAACTATTTTGAGTACTAAAGTTCTACTTTGTAAAGTGTTTTTTTTTATTTCTTTGACAAGAAGAGACTGTAAAAATACCATAAGTCTCAATTGTTGATCAGAGTATAGGTACCAGTTTTCCTATGGAAAATATTTTTAATGTTAACAAATGGCTAGTTTCCCCAAAATGAGTCACTGAGAACAAGTTGCTTCACTAATTTTGGTCTCAGTTTCTTAAAATGAAAAATAAGAGTGTTAGATTAGATGATCTCTAATGACCAGTCTGAAAGTTCTATCTGTGTATCCATTCACTCACATTAACAGAATTAAATCTGACTTCTTAACCTAAATCACCCCCCCCCCCAGTTTTTACAGATCATTTTGTTATTTTTAAATCAAAAGTTTGCTAAATTTTTGGACTATTTTTACTCTTGTTTCTTGAAACCTTGTAGTTATTGTTTGTGATCTATCAAACTAGAATGAAATTCACTGTTTTCTTATTGCCATTCAGTTTGTGTTCTTCAGAATTCATCATCTTATCTGTAAAATGAGGGAACTGGATTTAGTAATCATTTAGATACTCTAAGTTCTTAGGATCTATGAATTTCATTATTTGTGATGAAAATTAAAGATTTTAGGATTATGATTGGTTTTTTGTAATTTAATACTTGATAGGATGTCAGAAATCATCTAATCTTTTTGTAGATTCATAGAGATTAGGTATAAGCAACTACCTGTTAATTTTAGTAGTTCTCAGATCTATTTGTCCTTCCCTATCAACCCTCTTAACCTCTCATTTTCATCTTCAGCTTCCAGACATATCTTAAACTGAATATGTCAAATCTGAACTCATCTTTGCCCCCAAATATTCCCATCTCCCTAACTTTCCTAGCAGCTGTTGAAGGCATCATCATTCTCTCCATTACACAGACTCACATCATAGGTATCATATTTGAATCTTCATATCACTTTAATACAAGATCTCCTTATCTCATACTTAAAGTATCATAATAGTCTTTTGATTAGTCTTCCTGCCTCAGGTTTCTCCTCATTATAAACCATTCTCCTCTCACCTGTCAGATTGATCTTTCTAAAAGCTCAAAATTGACCATGTCATCTATTGGAGTTCAGTCAACTCTTGTGGCTCCCTATTGTCTTCAGAAACAAATAGAAAATTCTCTTTCTGGCTTTTAAAATTCTCCATAACCTGTTCATTCCTACCTTTTCAGTTTTCTTTCACCTCTTCACCCCCCATCCTCTATTCCAGTGACACCAGACTCCTTGCTTTTCTTCACCTTAAGCATTCCTCTACAAATTCAGAATTTTTTCAATACCTGCCTTCCCCTAATACTTAGGCTCTATCCTTTCTCATCTCCACCTCCTGACTTCTCTGACTTCTTTCCAAATGTGAGCTAAAGACCTTTGTACAAGAAGCCATTCTAGTCTTTCTTAATCCTAGTGCCTTCCCTCTGATCTACCCTTGTATATATGTTGTTTGCATATAGTTCTTTACTTGTTAATTCCCCCATTAGAAAGCGAACTCCTTGAGAGCAGGGACTATTTTTTGCCTCTTTCTCTCTGTATCTCCAGTGCTTAGCACATAGTTGGTGATTAATAAATACTTGTTAATTTGACTTTTTGACTCTAGTGGTCATGCTGGCTAGGGAATTAAGGATCTTGATTTCTAGTACCATATTTGCCACAACTAGTGAACATACCGCATTCATCCCTCTGAGCTTCATTTTCTTATTATGAAATGAAAGAGTTGAGCTGATTAATTTCTAAGTGCTCTTCCAACTGTATGCTTCTATCACCAGAGGAGACCTTTCTTTCTTTAAAAAATAGCAGCCCTTTTACTTCTCACTTAGTATATTCCTCGATGTTTATTTCTGGTTCAGTCTCCTGTTTTTAAAGATTCCCACATGAGCCACTACTTAATCAGAAGCAATTTGATAGAGCGAGGAAGGAAGATTTAGGAAGAAAAGACTTGGATATGAATCCTACCACTGCTATTCAATATCTGTTTCAATAAATAATTCACCCTTTCTGCGTCTATTTTCTTCTCAGTGAAACAAAGGATTAAATAGACTAGATCAATACTGTTAAATTCAAATAAAGGGGGCTAGTAATCTGTACATAAAGATAACTGCAGCAAGTTTGTTGATGTAGTTTTAAACAGGAAATATTAATTGTATTTTTATTTTGTTAAATATTTCCTAGAGACATATTAATTTACTTCTAACTTATGTGGGACACCTCTAGATTAGATGATCTTTTAAGTCACTTAATATTTGTTTCTGTTATTCCTTAACCTACCTTGTATTTCTTCAATTATATTTTAAAATATTAATCACCTACTCCATTCCTGGACCTACTCAATATTGTGAGTAGAAAGAAATTACAATAGGGAAATTCTTTTGTTGTTTAGTCATTTTTTGATCATATCCAACTTTTTGTGAAACTTTTTTGGACTTTTCTTAAAAAGATACTGAGTGGTTTACATTTCCTTCTTCAGCTGATTTTATAAATGAGGAAATTGAAGAAGCAAGATTAAGGGGTTTACCCAGAGTCACACAGCTAGTGTCTGAGGTTGAATTTGAACACAGGAAGAGGAGTCTTCCTAATTCCACGCCTGATATTCTGTCCATTGTGCCACCCAGTGGCAGAGAAATGCTGATAAATATTATTTAGTAATATGATATAGGAGTCCTATCAAAAGAGGCTACGAAATGTTAAGTATTTCTCTGTCCCAAAGTCATGGTATCTCTTAATAGTCTTCATTGACTTAAGAATAGAGGAAACATTCCCGTTCCATGTAGAAAAACTGCCTGAGAATTCACAGACAAGTAAATGAGTCTGAGAACCTTCAGATCAGGTTTTGAGTGCAGGAGGGGAAGGGAGGGGAAGGGAGGGGAGAGTTGAGGAGACCTCAATTGGTGCTCCGAGATAATGTGACTTCTTAAATATCGGTCTAGTTCTCCATAGATCTAGTAAGGAACATCAGATATGTTACACCCTCCTACTTTATTTCTACCAGTCATCACAGCACCAATCCCTTAAACAAAAGTAAGAGAAACAAGTAAAGCCCTGACTTCAACAAGATTTCAACAAGTTAATAGTGGTAGTTGGAATATGTTACAAGCATTAAAAAAGGTAGGCAGACATGTAACAAGTTTCATTTTTAAATGATAGATTTTGAAATTTTAGAAGAATAAATTAGAACTAAGTTGTGGGGAAGCTTAAAAGCAGGCGAAGATATTTGTATTTTATCTTACTGGTAACAGAGAGCTACTGAAGATTTGGAGTTTTTTCACCTGTGCAAAGAATAGATTAGAGAGGAGAAAGACTAGAAAGAAGAGCTAATGAAAAAAGGAACTAGCTTCAATGGCCTTTGGGAGCAGAAATTGGTGGAGAGTAAAGGGAGAAATAATCAATACAATTTGACAAATGGAATCTCATAAAATGTCATTTGCAATTAGGAAAATGTGTTTTATCTTTCAATCATAGGTAGTTCATATAACTACATCCCTTTTTTTTTAAAGCATTCCATACCTAACACATATCTTTTTATTTTCTATTTTTTCATCTCTTTTCTTTCCTTTCTTCTTTCTCCCTGTTTTACTTTCAGTATCCTTTTTTCCCCCTTTCTATCTTCTTTTATTATTTAAGGCCTTTTGGTAGTTCAAATAATTTCTATTTAATTAGGTCTGCCATAGGAACTTGTAGAGAAGTAAAAGTCTAGTGTGCCCTAGTCTGGTCTGTAGCAATAAGAAATCTTCTAAACTTTTATTTTAATTCAGACTTATCCTATCTTTTGGGTTTTAAGATGTGAGAGTAGTTTTACAATTCAAATGACATAATTTATCATTACTTAGTTTTCTTTTTCTTTTTTGTAAGCTCACTATAATGAAGAGAGTATTTCATTGTTTGGAGAAGAAGTTAGTAAGCTCTAAGTCTTAAAGGCTAAAACCAGATGATATATATCTTTAAAGTGATCTAAAAATCACTAGAATTACACAGAAGCCATTTACTTTTTAAAATCCTTTATGATCACACACCGTTTAAATACATAGTCCTTAAGGGTACCAAGCTAACTTGACTTTTTGATCTGACAAAGTACGATGGCAGAGTCCTTCCTGTCTTTATTGAAAGTTCCAGAATTAATTGAATTAACTGTGTTTCATGTAAAATATAGACAGTTATTAGTGATGATTTAAAAACACTACTTAGTTTATAAGTACATTGGGCATATACATTACAACTTTGTTTCTCTAAAACTTTTAATTAGCTGGATATTATCTGATATCTAGTAAATATTTATTAAATATCTACTTTGTGTGCCAGACACTGATAAGTGCTGAGGATACTAATAAAATGAAAGACAAGGGGCGGTTAGGTGGTGCAGTGGATAGAGCACCAGCTCTGGAGTCAGGAGAACCTGAGTTCAAATGTGGCTTCAGACATTTAATAATTACCTAGCTGTGTGGCCTTGGGCAAGCCACTTAACCTCAATGCCTTGTAAAAACCAAAAAAAAAAAAAAAGAAAAGAAAAAAAAAGAAAAAGACAGTCTCTGCCCTCAAGGAGTTTAGTCTAATTCACTGAGACTGGTAGTTTGGGCAGGAGATGCCCTGGGAGAGGGGAAGGGGGGAACCATCATGTTCTGTGAACTTGAAACCAGGAAGAGCAGCAAATATAGATAAGTGAGCCCAGAAGTCCAGTTTCTGCCTTATATAAAGGAAGACTTTGGAAGGAGTTTGGTGATTTGCCTGCCAGACCACCAATCAAGAGGAGAAAGAAGGATTTTTCAAAACTTTAGTTAGCAGCATGGAGATGAGATAGGATGTGATATGCAGAGCAGTAGACACTGAGTGGAGTAAGATAAAGCTTTTTTTGGCAACCTTTTCTTTTTAGGATTTTGCAAGGCAAATGGGGTTAAGTGGCTTGCCCAAGGCCACACAGCTAGGTAATTATTAAGTGTCTGAGCCCAGATTTGAACCCAGGTACTCCTGACTCCAGTGCGGGTGCTTTATCCACTGCACCACCTAGCCACCCTGCAAACTTTTTTTAACTTTTTTTTAGGTGTTGTTGTTGTTTGTTGTTGTTGTTGTTGTTGTTTTGCAAGGCAATGGGGTTAAGTGGCTTGCCCAAGGCCACACAGCTAGGTAATTATTAAGTGTCTGAGGCAGGATTTGAACTCAGGTACTCCTGACTCCGGGGCTGGTGCTCTATCCACTGCCCTTGGCAAACTTTTAATTTAAAAACATAGGTTATCCAAACTAATTATCTCAATTTACTATGTTAATGTTACTTCATTAAAATGATTTTAGCAGGGATACATTTGTATCCTAACACTCTTTTTTGCTCTCTTTTTAAAGATAGACTGACTAATTGGATTCTGAGATTTTCTCATTCTCTGAATTATTCCTTGGATCCCATTCCCAGTCCCTATATCACCGGAAGCCATATAGGAAATGAACTGAGTTTGATCAATGGTGCTTTGTTGCAATTCTCCTTTGTCTATAGCTGCAACCACTTTGCATTACTTTAAAAACTTGGTGGGATTTCAGAAGTCTTTATTCTATTCAAACCATGTCCAAATAGATGTCTATAGTATAAAGAAATGGGGTGAAATTAATTGATTGTTGAGATTTTTGCTTAAATTAAGTGTAGTAAAAAGGAAATAGTTCCCTGGTTTTCTTTCCCTTAATGGTTTAGGCATCCCAGAGTCATACCATCAAGTGAAACCTTTCCCTATTGAGTCTAGGATCATTTCTTATCTACAACTTTTGCCCTCATATTGATCATTTTAGTACACTCTGATCATAGGATCATGGATTTTGGACTGAAAGGAAAATATAGAAGTTATCTAATCTGGCATTCTGCTTCTATAGATGAGAAAACTGAGTCCCTGAGACATTTAACTGACTTGCTGAAGTCAGTCTAGAAAAAGTGATAAGTGGAATAGTCAGCAATTGAAACCATAAGATTTGACTCTTAAGAGAGAGAGAATCAAATTCAGACAAAGCAGCAGTTGTTGCTTTTTGGATGGATAGTCCCTGAGGGATGGATAGTTAATATGGTAGGTATGAATGTGCCCTGAATATAAAATCCTTTTCAAATTTTTCTGGCTATGAAATTTGTATTTCCTGTGCTGGGAAAAAAATTCTTAAAAATCTCAATAAAGTATCCAATACTGTCACCAGTGTCAAAGAACAGTGACATCACCAATTTAGGATTAAAAACACTGGTTAGAAGTCAGGAGATTCCAGAATCACTGAACCATTTGACCTCACACAATGAATCTCATCTTCCAAAACCTTAGTTTCTTATTGTATAAAATTAGTGGCTTGTGACTAAATTGTTTCTAAGATTTTTCCCAGCTCCATAAACCTTAACTCTGTGGTTTCTTTTCAACTATATAAATTATTTTTTTGCCTTCATTGTGTTTAGTAGCAACTGATTAAGTGCAGTTCAGCACTATTCATGACCTCCATAACAACATTATGTTGGATTCTGAGAATACAAAGATTAATACATACATAAATATACATATGTCTACATACACAATACACACAGAGATATATAAGTATATTTGTATATGTATAGGTACAATTGCTCTTTGGCCTCAAGGAGCTTACTGTTCTTTGAGTGATACAACATCATTACTAGAATAATAACAACTCACATTGTTATAGCATTTTAAAATTTTCAAAGTTCTTTACAAATATTACCTTATTTTGTCCTCATAAATATCCTGGAAAATAGGTGCTATTTTTATCATCACAATCTTTTAGATAAGGAAACTGAGCCAGTTAGAAATTAATAATAATAACAATAGCTAACATTTATATAGTGCTTACAATGCTCCATTTACTTTGTGCTAAGTTCATTAGAAATTATGTCCTGGGGCGGCTAGGTGGCAGTTGATAAAGCACCAGCCCTGGAGTCAGGAGTACCTGAGTTCAAATCTGGTCTCAGACACTTAATAATTACCTAGCTGTGTGGCCTTGGGCAAACCATTAACCCGCCTTGCAAAAAATTTAAAAAAAAAGTTATCTCCTTTGATCTTTATAATATCTCTGCAAGTTAGACGCTATTATTATTTCCATTTTATAGATGAGGAAATGAAGTAAATAATGGTTAATTTACTTGCCTAGAGTCACATAACTGGTAAGTGCTTGAGGTAGGATTTGAACTCAGGTCTCCCTTACATGGGTCCAATGATCTATCTACTGGGTCATCTTGCTTCAATATAACATGTAAAGATATATCTACATAATAATTCAAGGAAAAACAAGGGAATGAGTGGGGAAGGTTTCCTGTAGATGCCAAATGAAATCAGCCAAAAACGAAGCTGTGTTTCAAAGAGGTGTGAACATTGCCATGCTACTATGCATTGTCCACCTCTTGGCTTCTGCCTAGTACCCCAGAATGTCTCTTGTCAAGCAAGGAAAGAATTAAATTGATGATGTCCAGATTGGTTCTTGCTCTACCTTAATGATCTTGGCTAAAATCCTTTCTTTGCTTTTTGGGACCTGCTTGTTTATTTGAAAAATGAAGAGATCAAATGAATTAATCTCTGAAATACTTCCAACTCTAAAATCCTCAGATTCTAAATGTGTGGAATGCATCCAATTTAGTCATGAAATTATTCATTAAGGAAATAGTATAGGAAGTATATATGTTTGAATAACTGTTTAATAATGAATATAACTTGGTTAGCTCAAACATTTTGGTGAAGATGATTTTTTTTAAGCCCATGGTTCATTTTAGGAAAAGAGATAATGATAAAAATAAAGACTTAGGAAAACTTGAAATAATTTGAAAAGCATAGCACACTTTGTAAGTCTACTTTCTTAGTTCTCTCCATGACAACATAAACATTAACATAATAAATGATACAATAATAGCTGATATTCATATAGCAGTCTTTAAAATTTGCCAAGTCTTTTATGTATTTTATTTGAACTTCCAGCTCTAATTTATTTATAATGTATTGGGGGAGGGGGAGGAGAAAAGAGAGAGGGAGAGAGAGAGAGAGAGAGAGAGAGAGAGAGAATATTATTTGATTCAGGTATTTTTAGCTCTATACTTCCTGATTTCTCCCCATTTGTCTACTTTTTTGAAATTTTTGTTTCTATAGGAAAGGAATTCAATTGTATGGGATTTGAAGGATTAGGTAAATTGCTTTTTTTTTATTTTGTTTTTCTTTAGTCACATTACCACATGAACAGTTTACAAGTACTTTTTATATTTTAGTCATCATTCTTCTTTCCTACAGTTCCCCAACCCTTGCCTTAATCTGTTCTTTGGCTATTTTAAGATTTTTTTTTTTAGGATTTTTTTTTTTTTTGCACGGCAATGGGGTTAAGTGGCTTGCCCAAGGCCACACAACTAGGTAATTATTAAGTGTCTGAGGCCAGATTTGAATTCAGGTACTCCTGACTCCAGGGCCGGTGTTCTATCCACTGTACCACTTAGGCCCCCCAAGGATTATTCTTAATAGAAATTGCAATACCGACTACTGTATGGTAGTAAAAAAGTTTACCCTAGTTTTGTTTTATATTTACATCTACATATACTTCTAGAAGTTTAAGAACTAGCTCCATTTACCCAACTGTTTAAATATAATTGTACATTTTATAAATAAATCTCATATTGAAATATGAAATGTGAACTTCAATTAATTTACTTTATCTTAATTTATGCTAGTTCTAGGGATTTGAATGAGTATAGCAAATCTTTCCCTGTGTATATCTAGCTTGTTAGCTAACTGGTAAAAATAGCCAGAGAAATGGGCTTAAAATCAGGAAGATCTAAATTCAACTACAACCTCATGACACTTAGTAACTCTGTGACCTAGGGCAGGTTACTTTAACTCTCTTAGTTTCCTCAACTGTAAAACAAAAATAATAAACCAATCTCCTAGGACTGTTGTGAATATCCAATGACATAACATGGTAAATACTTAATACATGCTTTTTTTCCTTCCTTACCAAGAGAAAGAATATCTTAGAAGTTAAGTTTATTTTTATCAGTCTAATGATTTTATTTTTTCCTTATATATTCCAGGATTTCGCAAAAATGATGAAATGAAGGCTATGGATGTGCTGCCAATTTTAAAGGAAAAAGTTGCATATCTTTCAGGTAAGTTGAACTTTTAAACATTGCCTTATTATTCTTTATGAATGTCTTTAACATTAATTAGTATTTGAAGTATTTGAAACACTAGACAAGATAGGAAGGTGTACCACAAAGTATTAAGGAACTGATATTCTTAGGGATTTGCTTTTTGTAGCAACCTATTTCCATAAAAGTTTTAATTTTCTAGTATTTTGTGTCATTATGCAAATTAGCTTATTCTGATTGAAATATATACTCTTAAGTCACTTAGTCTTGTTATTTAAAATGTTTATTCATTGATTCATCTAACAGTCTAGTGGTTTAGCATTTCAATGAATTTGCCAGTTAAATAAATTAACTAATTTGATTTTTTTAACTGTATCAACTTATCAAAAATTAATTCATGTTCTCACCTGACATTTGCCTCCAAACACCCATCATTTCCTGCCTCCACTACTTGGATGATTTTGTTCTCTCTGTCTAGTCCTGATTTCCCTTTTCACCCCTGAATTCCTTTTTAAGCTCAGTTCAAATCATTGATCATCCATTTCAAACTTGTGCATAACATCACACTTTATTGTACAATACATTTTATCTGGTAATATTATAAAAAAGTAACATGTTGGGGTAAGTACAGCTATTCTGGAAGACAAGAAGACTTGCATTGTAATCCCACCTCTGCTTCTTGTGGGTTGTGTGACTTTCTTAGTGTCCCTAGCAATTCTGTAAAGCTATAAAATTACAGCCAATGTTCTGACCTTTTTTGGTAGAGAAAGTTTTCCTTGATGTACTCCCACTAATGAAACACTGGTCTAATTTTTTTAAAAAGGCATAGATTTAAAATGATGCATCCTCATCAATTGGGGAATGATTGAAAATGTCATGGTATTTGAATGTTATAAAGTTCTATTCTTCTTTAAAAAACATGGAGGGGTACTCTAGAGCAGCACAAAAAGAATGATATGAACAGATGCTGAGTGAAGGGATCAGAACCAAGAGAACATTGCACACATTAACAACATTGTAAGTTGATGTACTAAGATGGATACAGCTTCTTTCAGCAGTTCAGTGAGCTAGGACAACCCTGGGAGGTCTGTTATGGACAATGCTATCCACATCCAGACAAAAAAAGAAAAAAGTATAAAAAAGCACATAATCTGAATGAACACGGTTCACTTTTTAAAAATTTTTTTCTTTTAGAAAGATATTATTTATTTTGAATTTTACAATTTTTCCCCTAATCTTGCTTCCCTCCTCCCACTCCCCCACAGAAGACAGTCTGTTAATCTTTACATTGTTTCCATGGTATACATTGATCTAATTTGAATGGGATGAGAGAGAAATCATTTCCTTAAGAGAAAAAAAAATAAAAGTATAAGAGATAGCAAAATTACATAATAAGATAATGGGGTTTTTTTAGCTTAAAGGTAATGGTCTTTGGTCTTTGTTCAAACTCCACAGTTCTTTCTCTGGATACAGATGGTATTCACCATTGCAGTTATCCCAAAATTGTGCCTGATTGTTGCACTGATGGAATGAGCAAGTCCATTAATGTTGATTATCACCCCCATGGACTGTTCACTTTTTAAAAATATATCTTATGTTTTTCCTTCCTATCACATGGTTTTCTTTCTTTTCCTTTAGTCCTAATTCCTCATACACAAAATGACTAATATGTAAATATGTTAAACGCAAATGTACATGTACAACATTAACTAGACTGTTAGCCACTGAGGGGAGGGGGGATGGGAAGGGAGGGTGCAAGAAAATTGTATAAGTTACAAATATGCATTTGGATGAATATTTTAAAATTTTCATAATATATAGTTGGAAAAATAGAATAAAATATCAATCAAAAGAAAAGATTCGTCCTAGAAGAAACAGATAACTATCTGAGGGAGTAAGAGAAAAGTGGAAATGATATGCAAGTTTATTGCTTTTTTTTCAGACATTCTACTCTTCTATGTCCTGAGAGACTCAATGACTCTTCACTGTTAGCTCCCAGGGCTTGGCCTAGAAAGTAGAAATTTAGATGGATTTAGGAATCCTGAAAGTCAAGGACTTCAGAGTTAAATGTAAAAATTTGCTGCATAAAAGAAACACATTTTAAATAAAGAAAATGGAGAGTAAAACTGAGAATTTAAAACTAAATTTGATATGCATCAGATAACAAATAAAAACAGAAATTATACTTATAATATCAAATATAGAAATAATAATAATAAAGTCAAGAAAGAAAATGAGGAAAGCTTTATTCTTTATAGTCACCATTGAAATTAAAATATTAAATGAAATGGCACCAACAAAGAATAGCCACTAACTTAAAAAAAATACCTAGGGAAATTGCAAAAAAAGACGAAATTAGAAACAAATAATTATGGAAAACTTTTAATGTTCCTCTCTCAGACTTTGATAAATCCAACAGATAAATAAGAACAAAATATTGATCTTTGGTAACTTCTTAATGGGAATATCAAGGAAAGCAAGTATTAAATATTACACCACAATACAATCATGATAAAATGTTGATCATAAATTTGATTATAAGGAACCATAAAAAAATCTGAAAGGCAGAAATAATAAATGCTTCCCGTACAGAACAAATGCAATAAAAATAATAAAAACATAAAAATGTTTTCCAAAGATATGCACCTAAATGGAAACTAAATAATGACACTGAAAAATAATGCATGGATCAAAGAAAGCATTATTAGAAAAGTAATTTTGTTTATAATGGAACAACATATAAAAAAGTTCTCAGATAAAAGTGTGTCTCTGAAAACATTCATTAATGAAATTAAAAAGGGAGAATGTGGGAATTTGAACATATAAATAAAATGTTTAGAAAAATCAACAAAATTTTAACCCTAAAACAAGTCCAGAAGAAGTATTGAAAATTAAAGGAGAAATAGAGAAATTTGAAAATAAAAAAAGATTATATTACTGATAAACTAAAATAAGAGCTATATTTAAAAGATTAACAAATTAGAAAAAAAACATTGTCTTGAAGAAAAAGTAAGTGGAAAATAAAATTACTAAAATTAAAAAATGAGCAATTTGATTTCCTAAAAATCAGAAAGGAAATAAAAAAATTAGCAAAAATCACTATTCTTAATTATACTCCTACAAAACTGAGCATCCATCTCATAAGTTACTTAGGTTTTTACTCTTTGTACCATATCCTCCTAAAGAACCTCATACCTTTGGGTCATATTAATTGATAAAAGCTCACCACATCTAGCTTCCTGGCCACTCAACCTTCTAACATTCCCTTTCTCTTTATTAGAATATAAGCTTCTTGAGAGAAAGGAGTTGCCTCTCTTTTATATTTCTATACCCAGTGCTTTGCACAATACTAGATACATAATAAATGATTGATAAATACATTGTAATTTATTCAGTTCGAAAGAAATATATGAGTAGCTACAAAAATATAAAATAATATAAAAATATCTGAAATTACAAAAGAAATACTGAAGATCTTAATTTACCCATCCTTAGATGAAGTTATTGAGCAAACTTTAAAGAAAATGCTCCCAAGTATAAAACCCTAAGCCATGTTGCCTTACAAGTGAATTCTATGAAATGATCAAAGAGGATATATACCAGTACTTTGAAACTTTTTCTCAAAAATAGAGACATAAGACATCTATCAACTCATTTTATGAAACAAAATCCTGAGATGCTAATCTTAGATAGATGAAGCAAAGAGAACTTTAGATTCAACTCCTTATTAAATATTGATCCAAATAGTTTAAATAAATTCCCTTCAATGAGACTACAGATATGTTCATAAACTAATTCACTGTGATTAAGTTATATTTATACCAGGGATTCCCAGTTGTTTCAGAAGTAGGAAAACAATTAGCTATATAGAACACAAGAAAACAAAAACCATGTGATTATTTCTGCAGCTAGAGAAAGGGTCTTTGATAAACTTTACCACTTGTTTATGTTAAAAATTCTAATTAAGCATAGCTAAGGAAGAACTCTGACATGATATATTTCTAGAAGTGCTATGTTTTAGCAAATAAATCAGGGAGGTAAACTCAAAAGAATAAACATAATAAATTTTCAATATTATTCAAATTTCCATACAATATTAATAAAACCACAAAAAATAACATCATTTATAATGCATAAAATGAATGGAAGTTTAACCTATTGGCATGTACAATTTGTAAAAACACCATTGAAAGACATTCTTGACTGAAAATATGAATAAATTATTTGAGAGAGACTATATCATTCATAGTTAGCTTGTGTCAATAAAATAAAATAACAGTACTACCTTAATTAATTTATAACATTAGTGCTATGCCAATCAAATTACTGAGGGAAGTTTTTTAGAACTAGGTTAAAAAAAATAATACCAAACATCACTTGAAAGAAAGTAGATCTACAATTTCAATGGAAAATAATTTTTAAAAAAATTAAATGAAGTACACTATCAACTTTCAAACTATATTATAAACTAATATCTTCAGAATTATTTATTACATGTTAAATAAAGCACTACTGGGTCATTAGAACAACCTTAACAAATTAGGAATTGAAACACTAGAAAACATAAGACAAATTTTTGGTTAACTTAAGTACATAAATTGCTAGGGGAAAGGATAACTTTTTTTTAAATAAAGCAAGAATTGTTGGGAAATTTATGAAATAGTTTGGCAGAAATTTAATTTAGTATCCAGACCTGTATTTTATACTATATATCACCCCAAACCAATAAATTGGAAATGGATTCTTGATCCACATATAAAAGAGTATAACATTTTTTAATTGGATTAAGAATCCAATAGAAGTACCTTTCACAATTGTGGTTAGGACAAAATTTCTTAACACAAGAATAGAGATCATAAAGTATGAAAAAGAGAATTTTTAGTATATAAAATTCAAAATTTTTTGTACAGTCAAGTATGGAATCAGAAGATAAATTATGTGAACAGAAATATAATTTCCTCAATCATTTCAAATAAAGGTCTGATCAATTATATGTTTATATAGAATAAATATAAATATATCACTTTAAGAGCCAATTTCCAATGAATAAGTGATATAAAGACATAACTATTTTTTATTTAATTGAAAACTTTAAATAACCCACATGTAAATATGTAATAAGTCACTAATAGCAGGCAAGATGCAAATTCAAACAACTCAGATTACTTTTCATACTTTATAAATTGAAAAGTAAGCATAGTATTATCAGATTAACAGATGGAACTATTGAAAAATAGGCATGCAGATGTTCTAATGGTGGAAGTGTGAAATGCTCTAGTCTTTCTTGTTGTCTACTTGGAATTATGCAAGAAAGAGAGAATGGCTTCACTATCCTTAACTTTTGGTCCTGCAATCTAGTTATTGGGCTTAGGAAATCAAAAACAGAAACAAATATCCAATATATAACAGAATATTCTTAGCAGCACTCTTAATAATTAAAGAATTAGAAGCAAAGTAGATACCATAGATTGAGAAATAATGTAAATGTAATAGAATATTCTTATCCAGGAAGAAATGGTAATTATAAAGAATTCTGAGAAACATATGCATTGATATAGTGAAGAAAGTAGAAATACTAGATTTATATGTATAAAGACTAGAAAAAATAAGAATGAAAATTCACTAAAAGAAAGTCAAATTATGAGTAATTGAAAAATTAGTGATGGCCCTGGTGCACAACCAATGAAAGATATCCTCCTTCTTAGAAGAAAGTGAGAGTTGAATTTTTTAAAATTGTTTTCTTTGTCATAAAGGCAGTTCAGTTTAAGGGGAGCTGTGAAATAAGGATAAAGACAAAAGGTATCAATAAAATATTTTAAACAGTCTCAAGTTTCTTTGTCCTTTTCTTATTCCGTGTGACTGCACATCCCCTACTCTGTTTTTATTTTTGTTTTTCTCATTTTTTTTCTGAAGTAAAGCCAAGAGGTTACAGACTATGCTTCTGAATGGGGTTTTCTTGCAGGTAGAGTTCATGGACCCTAAGCCTGATTATGACATGGCTATAAAGTAAGCTTATGTACCCTAGTTTTCTTGAGGTTAGCCCAGAAATCCTGACTCTTACTGAATTGGGTCCCTTAGGGATATCACAATGAAGTGAAGTGTCAAGCCTTTCAGTACTATATATCTTCCACCTCTGCCTTCCATGTGGAAGAAGGATTAGGACTTTGTGGTCTACATGCTTGAGTTGCCCTACTTATGGGAAGTCACTTGGCTCTAGCAGTTCCAGTTAACTCATTTTATTCTGAAAGATTTTTCCTCTATTTGATGAGGTAATGAACTTATGAGAAGTCATATCAGTCAGAATAGCTATTATCCTTGTGCTCTAAAAACTTCCTTAATCATAATTTTACCTTCTTTAAACAAGAGGATCTTATAAAATTTGGATGCATTGTTTTGAACATATTCTTTTTTAATTTTTGCAATTATTAAATTATCTCATAATATTCCCTGTATAGGTAGTTCTATATATTTCAGGGCATCTTTGGATCATAGATTTAAAACTGAAAGAGATCTAAAAGGCCATCTAATCCAATGTCTATATTTTACATTTGTATAAACTAAGACCCAGAGTGTTTAAATGACAGGTTCATCTGACCATCTATAAACTATGCCACCTATTCTCTGTCAATCTATCATCCTTATCTCCTCTCCATTTGAAATTTGGGCGCCTGGAACTACTTTAGGTTTTCTAATATTCCAGGACTTCACCTCAGTTCTATGCCATCTTCAACCATACCTCTTCCTGTATATAGCACACATACCCCCAATCCCTTTCTCATTCTCTCTCTTCCTGAATCGAATATAATATTCTTTTAGAATAGATTTAGAAGATTAGAATAGAATTCCATGAGAATATATTGTTTCTTAAAGGCAGGGACTATTTTTTTTAAAGATTTTATTTATTTTGAGTTTTACAATTTTTCCCTAATCTTACTTCCCTCCCCTCACTACCCATAGAAGGCAATTTGTCAGTCTTTACATTGTTTCCATGGTATACACTGATCCAAATTGAATGTGATGAGAGAGAGAAATCATATCCTTAAAGAAGAAACATAAATAAGATATAGCAATATCAGACAATAAGATATCAGTATTTTTTTCTAAATTAAAGGTAATAATAGTCCTTGGTCTTTGTTCAAACTCCACAGTTCTTTCTCTGGATACAGATGGTATTCTCCATTTCAGACAGCCCCAAATTGTCCCTGATTGTTGCACTGATGGAATGAGCAAGTCCATCAAGATTGATCATCAACCCCATGTTGCTGTTAGGTGTACAGTGTTTTTCTGTTTCTGCTTATCTCACTCAATATCAGTTCATACAAATCCTTCCAGGCTTCCCTGAATTCCCATCCCTCCTGGTTTCTAATAGAACAATAGTGTTCCATGACATACATGTACCACAGTTTGCTAAGCCATTCCCCAATTGAAGAACATTTACATGATTTCCAATTCGTTGCCACTGCAAACAGGGCCACTATGAATATTTTTGTACAAGTGATGTTTTTACCCTTTTTCATCATCTCTTCAGGGTATAGACCCAGTAGTGGTATTGCTGGATCAAAGGGTATGCACATTTTTGTTGCCCTTTGGGCATAAGGCAGGGACTATCTTGTTTATATCTGTATCCCCAATACTTAACAAGGTGCTTGATACATACTAGTTACTTAATAAATTTTCTCCCAATCCACCCATCATTTCTTATTCATCTATCTTTCCATTCATTTATTTATGTAATCTTTCAGAACTACACAGGCAGCATTTGAATCCAGATCCTCTGAGTCCAGAACCAGTGTTTGGTACTACCTTTCCTTACTTTTGCCCCCCCCCCCCCAAGAATAACAATATTTTATGCACATTGACGATTTCAATGGCTTGGGAGAAAATACACAAGATTTTGACGATCAAGAAACTTGGGTTCTACCCCTAGCTCTTTTATTTACCCTGTCAGTCAATAAGCATTAATTAAAATCTTGCCATGTGCTAGCTACTTTGTTAAGATTTGGGGGATATAAAAAGAGTCAAAAAATAGTTCCTGCCTTCCAGGAACTATAATATAATGGGATGACAATAGCAAATGTACAAATAAACTATTATACAGGATGAATGCAAAATAAATAAGTGAACGCATTAAAATTAAGGGAGGTTAGAAAACGTTTCTTCTAAAAGGTTCGTTTTTTTTTTTTTTTTAAGCGGGACTTAAAGGAAAGCATGGAAATAAGTAGGAGGAGTTGAGAAGAGAGAATATTGCAGGCACAGGGGAGAGCCACAGAAAATGTTTGGAACCAAGAGATGTTTATTGAAGCCTTTGGAGAGAGGAGTTTCCAGCTGAATGATGATAGTGAAAGACAAATCATGAGAGAAAAGGAAATGGAAGCAAGTTTGAAGGCAACTTTCTTATAAGGAGTTTTACCACAAAAGGCAGAAGAGATGCAAGGATCAAGTGAGGTGTTTGTTTTTTTTTCTAAGACAGGGCAAATATAGATAGTTTTGTATGCAGGAGGGAAGAAGCCAGTAGACAGGGAGAGATTGAAGATAAACAAGAGAATAGGGGTGACAGAAGGGGCAATCTGTTGGAGGAGACAGGAGCTGTCTGTCTGACCTTGGGCAAGTTATTTAAAATCTGTGCTTCTTAATTAACTTCATATATAAAATGAGAATTTTGGATTAAATTATCTCTAAGATTCCACCTCATATTTCTTTAATTCTACTAAGTACGATTTGATTATGAGTAAATCTCATGTGTCTCAGGCTTAGAGGATGGGGGTGGGGAGGAAGATTTATAAGGTTTATACCTTAGACTCTAAAATACCATCATGATTTAATGAAATTCAAAAGGATAAGTAGGTTTTAAATTCTTGTGAACTAAAGTTGCAACTCTGACATTTTTCAGACTTACTAAAAATGATTCTAAAATGTTGGGGTAGGAAGCAGCAATTGCTTTTCTAAAATTTCACACCGATAAAACAACATGGAAAGGACTGTTGCCATTTTTGCTCACTACTGATTTTGTGGTTCAAAAAATAGCATTTTAAAGGCACTATAATTCAATCCTTCTATTTGTAAACTTTGTGGTATTGAAAAAAAAAGGAGACTTTCAGATAGCTGGTACATCATAGTCATTTCCTATCAAGCCTACTTCCTCTGAAGCCTGAAGCTGAGATGGTACCATCTGCTGTCTCCATCATCATTATTCTCTCCAGTTCTATTCCTGATTCTTTCTCATTAGGTAAACAATAAGGACATGTGAAATGTCAGTGTGAAATAGAGACTGGGCACTTTTATTTTCACAGGCAAGCAGATTAGTACAAGGCAAATTATTGGCCTGCATTTTTCTCTCTAACTGGAAAAAGAAATAAAATAAGACCAGCAGCTTTAACTACATTATCATAAATGTATATAGGTCCTTGGCTTTCTGTAGGATTATTAAATAAATTTCTTATAATAAATCAATGTGGAGCTAGTTTGAGACACTGGGGGAAATATAATTTCTAGTAGATACATTAGCCAACCTTTTTGGAAATAAAGATGACGTTAGTAGGTGCCACCACAATTTTAAAAAATCTTCCTTAATTTATGACTTAGAGAATTGGCAAGCATTGTTAGAATTAGCTCACCACTGATTCCTTTAGAGTTGCAATTATCTCTTTTAGGAGAAAGGGGGGAGGCGGAAATCATAAAATTAAAAACAAATCAGTTACGTGGCCAGTGGATCTTATTTCTGGAAACCTGCAATGTACTGAGTCTATTTTAAATTCTTGTCAGCCCATTGATTTTGATTAGTTTCCACCTCTGACCCCATTTCTTCACATATTAGTCATTGTGATTTTTATAAAAGCTTTCCAAGTGAATGATTTTTAGTAAATTGAAAAATGGCTTACATTGAGTAATTTTCATTAGGTTTAAAAGAGCAGAAATACTAAGAAACACATAGTAGGTTCATAGGATAACTCCTTAAGCACCAGTAATAATTTGTTTAAATGGAGCTTTTTGAAGCTTAAAAAAAACACTATCTCCATTCAAAAAATAAATTTAATTAAGTGAAATGTTTCTGCAACCCTCTGCTTAAAGTCAGTGGTAAGATCAAATTTTTATTTGTTCTGTTTTGATTTCATTTTTCCCTTTGCTGATTTTAATCAGCATACTCATCTTGTGGCTAATTCTTGTGGCTGTCACTCCTGACTGACTTCTGTGGTAAGCTGCCTATTTGCCCCAGCTGTTCACTGTACCAGGGATTTAAACTTTTAGTAGTTACCCAACCACTATGCTTTAAGGCTGATCACAAACTAACAGAAGGATTTGCAAGAGTTTAAAGAGCGGACATAGATGAATATAATTTATTGTGAGCATATGCTCTAAATGGAATGTCCATTTCTGGTTGTAATTGAAGTGTTCACTATAAAGGTAGTTATCTATGTACTATTTCTTATTTTTAAGTGGGTTTTTTTTGCCAGTAATTAGTTCTCTCTTTCTATCTCCTCTGACTATTGTAAAAAATCAAAAAAAAAAAAAGAAAAAAACAAAACCCTTGTAAGAAATAAGGATTTTGTTTTTCTTTTCTTTTTTTTGTTGATGTTTTACAATACAGGCAAAATAAATAACCCCATTGTTCATATAAAAATATATCTTCATTCTTCATGCTGATTCTATCATCTGTTAGCACGAGTAACATTAAAACAACAAATAAGTAAACTTATAATGCAGCATAGTTAATTTGTGGTTTTCTAAGTCCATATACAACTTATAAGGATCCCTGTTTCTATTTGAGTTTGACTTCACTATATTCTTTCCAAATGAATGGAGATACACTGGCCCAAAGTCACTTTTGTTCATTCTATTGTCCTTTGAGGTGTAGGATTAGGAATGCTTTTGAAACCAAGAATTAGATTCAGAAGTCTCTCACAAGTAGGTAGTAATGAAAGTTGGAGGTTTGAATATAGTATTGATGATATACTGGTGTGGTTCTGATCATAAATGATGCCAACTGGCAATGCAGTGGCAAAGTCTTTGGATTTTGGAGGGAGGATGGTTGAAGGTCTGAGAAGAAAAGTCGCCCTGACAATTAACCCTACAACAATCATATTTGTATGTACCATGTTGTCATAGGCCACCTTACTGACATGTTGTGGTGTTTCACTATTATGTGAGGAAAGATATTTCTGATGATTAGTCCATTGAGAAACAGATTTGGATATACTGTAGTGTCACCATTCTATTGCTGGACAGCACCTACTGGCACTTTGCCTGGAGCTGTAGTATACCCTGAGGTGCCTCACTCATGGGAAAGAAAACCATCCAAAGATCAAGAGACTCTCAAAACATTCAGAACAGAAGCCAAACTTTGGGGTGAGGTGATTCTGGAAAAGGTAAGTGAGAAGAAAGTCTTTGCACAACTTTCCCCTCACTATAATAAACATAATGTGCAAATCATGCCACCATTAATTTGGTTGATGTGATTGTCTTAGAAATTGAAGAACATCTATTTAAGAGGCATCAGTAAACAACTTCCTAGAATAATGTTGGTAGAATCTTTGCAATATTGATATTCTGTGTCGGCTGAGTTCAGTAGACTTTTTGCCCAACAGTAAGCAAATATTTAACAGTTGATTCCATAGACTTTTTGTCATTATGCCCCCAATGAATACCTCTAATCTATTATAGAGTATTTTCTCTTGTTGACTATGAAATTTTGTAGTATACTCTACCAAATAATGAAAACAGGGAAAATTTAGTTGATTCTCTTAAATTCAATATTCCCACTTAAGTAATTATGCTTTATCCTTTGAAATAATCCTATTAGGTGGAAAGAAAAAGAGAGCTTTAATTCATTTTAAATGTCAATGCTATTGTGTCACATGTTTTCCTCTGCTTTTTAGTCTGTCTGCTACTTTTCAAGTGGATGGGTGTCCTAAACCTGTCTTTCTATGCCCTGTAGCAAGACTTAACTGAATAAATGCAGTTGCTTTGCTTTATAGATCATCACTCTCGAGGAAACACCCTTTCTCAGGCACATTAGCTGCCAGCAAATTCATATTTACATCCTGTGCATCCAACTAATTGTAAAATTCCTCATTTCCAATGGGACTGATTAATGTGTGATTGGTTGCAGTACTTAGTTGGTCACTTTAAATATATTATAATTGTTTAAAAAAAAACAGATTTGTTTTCTGTCACTGCTATTATTTTTTTTTTTATTTATTTCCTTTTTTGTCTTCTCAGAACTTCCTAAATTTTCATTTTTTTAAACCTAGATGCTGTTTGGGGGCAGTTTTGCAATTCCTTTAAAAAAAAAAACTCATGACAGTTTCAGAAATTTTGTTTAGTTATAAAATTTAATCCTGACTTTGTATGCATTTACAATTCTATAAGTCATTTTCCTATATTGTTAAAAGTTAAGAGAACACAAGCATTTCTCTACAATTAATCTCTTTTTATTTCTTCTATGAACTCAATTTCTTTTGTACCTAATGGATAATTTCACAATTGATCCATGGACCAATTTTCATTAGATGTTTCATGATTCCTTTCATACCCATTTCCTGAATGTTGTTGTTTTTAAATATACATTTAAATTTTTTTCATTTAAATTTATAAACTTTATTGTTTATATTATTATAGAGTATTCTAATATTTATTATATATTTTATTATTATGTATAATTATATTATATATTTTAAATTATGATGTTTATTATAACTTTTATTTAAATTTATAAAAATGATGCATATTAATAATTACCTAGTTGTGTGACCTTGGGCAAGTCACTTAACCACATTGCCTTGCAAAAACCAAAAAAGAAAAAAAAAGATTTCTGTATACCATTTGCTTTGGAACTTCTTGTTACCCTATGAGCGTAGAAGAAAATGAATTCTTTTCTATCATCTCTAATACTTTTAAGTTGTGAAAAATCCAATTTGTAAGCTTCATGATGATAACTGAAATAGATATCTAATTTCACTGATATAGATACTCATTCTACCAGTGAAAAATACAGCTCATCAAATCTTGTGTTTTTTGTTCCATGAATTTTCCATAGAATATCTTCTTATTGTGTTAAAGGATTTTCTCTTATCCTATTTCCTGGATATCACAGGCTGGTTATCCATTATCTTGTTTTTGCCAGATGCTATGTGCTTTTCCATCCTTTGTGTTATCTCTTTCTCCATTTCTTACTTGGAATTTATCACTGGCAATAATGCTACAAAAATCTTTAGATTATCTGGGTATCTTTCCATGACTCTTGATTCTTCTAATATTGCAGTATTAGGTCATTTGCAGCAATACTGCTACATGAAAAGAGTATATTGCTATTAAAATGATGGCCTTTTGCAGCAGGGAGCAATTTAGAATCATATGAAAGCATTGCACAATATAAGAAATGTGATGCACAATATGAGAAATATGATCTAGCCTGATCTTCATCTTTGAACTCTGAGCCTAACTTGTTATCCGTCTGTAGTGCCTGACAAAGATATAGGCTTCTGGTGTACAAGTATAGTAGTTCGCTCATTTAACCAGGCAATAATTTCTTTACCCTCTTTACCTTTTCTTTATGGATCACAAGGCAAGATTCATTTGAGTGATTGGGCCATATCCATCTCTCCTATTTGCTAATTCTGTAAATTGAACTGTATGGACCCTAATTTCCATGTAAAATGAGGATATTGATTTAGGTAACTTAGTTTGAAGGCTCTTCTAGTTCCAAATCTATTACTTTTAAAACTATATCATTTGCTAACAGGCTTCCGTAGAACTTTACCATTTATAAATAGTTAGCATTTATAAGTTTGCAAAATCCTTTTCATATTATCTCATTTGATCCTCTTATATGTAATACATATGTATAATATCTATGTAGAATCTTCCTTCTCTTTGAATTTAGTACAGGGCATATTTCACTAAAAATATTATTAATAGACTTGATATATATTTTAAAAATCAACTTTCAAGACTCAAAACTTTTTAAAATGTTATTACAATATAATATTATTCTGACTCACATAGGTGTATAAAGAGTACTTATATATGACAGATGTATATGTTCTATATGTATCAGTCAGCCCTCCTCATATTCAGAACTTTGAAATTTGCTAACAGATACAATTGCATAGTTTGTTTTCCTTATATAATGAGCAAAACCATGAAACTTATTAATTGATATTTGCAAGAGTTTTTGACAAACACTATGGCTGATTTAATAAGGTAGAACTAAATTGCTCAGCTCAGTTCTGCAAACCTTTATGTAGTCTAGAATTGTGAAATGTTAAAGGTGAAAGGCTCCTTGAAGATAATTCAACTCAACATTCCTTTCCCTATTTTGTTTTTATTCATATGTATAAAATGCCTACATGTATGATTCATACTTATATATGTAGATGTTGGTCCCTTAATAAAAGTGTACTTGAGGTCAGGCTCCATTTGCATCTTTTTTTTGCATCATATATCCAGAGCTTAACTTTGTGTCTGGTTTGTTGATTGATGGAATGCTTTTTACAGATGAGAAAAGTAAGGTTGCATGAAAGTCACAAAACTTGGGGGCAGCTGGGTGGCGTAGTGGATAAAGCACCGGCCCTGGAGTCAGGTGTACCTGGGTTCAAATCTGGTCTCAGACAATAATTACCTAGCTGTGTGGCCTTGGGCAAGCCACTTAACCCCATTTGCCTTGCAAAAACCTAAAAAAAAGAAAAGTCACATAACTTGTTTTAAGATTCAGAAAAAAATCTTTCCCACTACATCACATTGCTTCTCCATGGCTAATTAGGTATCTGTAGATGTTTTTTCTTGATGGTGAAGTTATTAAGTAATTCTAGAGTTTTAGGATTACTTTATCACATTCAGAAAAAGGATAGATCCTTATTTTCTTCTACCCTAAATCTCTAACTCCAGCTGAATTTCTCTGATAAGATTCTGATGACCTGCATATGAAGGTGATTTGCCCTGAGTCAAGCTTGCCATTGTATTATATTCCTTTTGAATATCTTCATCAAGGAAGATATTGTTGCTGAAGAATGTTCAGCCTAGTCAGGCTCAGCCTTCCTGCTTATCCTTCATACTCTTCCCCATTAAAGAATGAATAAAAGGATTGTGCACTCTTCAGATTCCTGGTTTTTTTTAACCACACATAATATTTTTACTGGTTTCCAGGTTTTGATTATACCACACAAGATAAAGTGTGCCTTAATATTACTGCTACTGATGATGATGATGTTGATGATGATGATGATGATAATAATAAAAAAATAATAAGAAATATATAATTATACCAGCAATAGCAATGTTCAACCCTTGAGAGAGGCAATATCGTAGAGCTAGTTTCCAATTCAGGGAAGACTTAAGTTAAAATCTGGCCTATTTATTATATGAATCTAGGAAAGACACTCAATCTTGCAGTGTTTTAAACAACTCTATAAAACTGTTAGTTGGTAAGAAGGTGCTGACTTGCATTGGTAAAGAGAACTTCCTCAACTTGGGCAGTAAAATCACAGGTCTAATACCTCTCCCCATTCCTGTCCCAATGCCTTATAATAACATTGGTCTGTATAATAATGTTTTGTTATATGTTCCATACCAAATGGGTATAATAACCTCTATAGAACTTCATTTTTAAATATAAGGACTTGATAGACAAAATCAAACTGAAAGGAACATGATACCATACATGTTGCCATCATCCTTTCTACTATTAGAGTTATCCTGAAAATGTTTAGCATGAACCTCCAGGAGATTTATATTCCAATACTTTTATCAATTATAAAAAGTCATCAATTTATCCATCTACTCAGTAGTTTATAGAACATGAATCAAATGATAGGAGAGTGACTTGTCCTAGGATCATTTCTATTTGAATCTCTTAAAAGAAGTTGAGAAGTACAAAATAATAACAATTCATATTTATTTAATCCTTTTAAGTTTGCAAAATCTTTAAAAACAACTTGCCCATAGTCTCAAAACTTCAGAGGAACTCAGAACTTTCTGACTCCAAGTCTAGTATGCTCATTATTATATCATACACAGACTTTGAAAGGAGAGCATGAAAATACTGTTTTCTGTCACTATTATTATTTTTCTTTTTTATTTATTTCCTTTTGTCTTCATCTCAGAACTTCCTAAATTTTCATTTTCTTAAACCCAAATGTTGTTTGGCGGCAGTTTCACAAGTCATTTTAAAAAGTCATGATAGCTTCAGAAATTTTATTTAATCATAAAATTTAATCCTGACTTTGTATGCATTTATAATTCTGTAAGTCATTCTCCTATATTGTTAAGCTAAGAGAACACAAACATTTCTTTGCAACTAATCTATTTTCATTTCTTCTTTGAACTCAATTTCTTTTATACTTAATTATTAATTTCAAGTAGATCCATAAACAAATTTTCATTAGATGTTCCATGATTCCTTTTATACCCATTTCCCAGATGTTGTTGTTTTTAAATATTGTACACACTTAAATTTTTAAAATTAAATTTATAAATTTTATTTTTAATATTTATTTGTTATTTCATCCATTATGTTTTATTATTATGTATAATTATATATTGTAAATTATGATGTTCATTATATTAATTTTATTATTATATTATAAATTTTATTTAAATTTATAAAATTTCAATATATTAGTTGTGTGACCTTGGGCAGATAACTTACCCCATTGCCTTGCAAAAACCAAAAAAGTAAAAAAAGATTGCTGAATACCACTTACTTTGGGACTTCTTGTTACCCTATGTTAGTAGAAGAAAATGAACTCTTTTCCATCTTCATTAATGCTTTTAACTTGTGAAAAACCCAATTTATAGACTTCATGATGAAAATAACTCCTCCCCTTCCAAGAACATATTGTATGCCCCTCATGTTGAAATAATCAAAAAGGAACCAAAAGCCAAATTTAGAATGATGGTTCAAAAAAATCTTTCCCTCACCAATATTAAGTAAAATATCTGAGTGGATTCAATATTTTTCTGTAATACTTGGGTTATCTCTCTCTTTTTTTTAAGGTTTTTGCAAGGCACTGGGGTTAAAGGGCTTGCCCAAGGCCACACAGCTAGGTAATTATTAAGTGTCTGAGACCGGATTTGAACTCAGGTACTGCTGACTCCAGGGCTGGTGCTCTATACACTGTGCCACCTAGCTGCCCCATTGGGTTATCTCTTGCATGAAAAGAATGATACTTAAGAAAATGAAAATTACTCTGGGCTCTGCTTTTTCTTTGAAGATGTAAAGATTAGGTTCAGTAGCAAAGGGGGTAGCTACTGGGCATGGCAAGGCATATATTCCAGAATAAAGCTATTGTCATTAATTCTTTAATTTTTTTTTTGTAAGCATGTTGTCCTTATGTGTACAAGTTGAAAACTGCAATACGGTTTGTTACAACTAGAGCAAATGAGAAGCCAATGACCAAGTCGATAAATACTAAAAAACAAAAAAAAAAAAAATGCCTTTGAGTGAACTTCAAAATACAGTTTTTCTTGGTACTTCATTCAGATAAAAGGCTATCTGAATCATCATCATCATCATCATCATCATCATCATCATTATATAAAGTAGGAGTGTGTTTATGTTTAGGTATGTTGGATATATTTGAAATTTAAGAATCCTTCATCTATCATGTGCATCCTTAGCTTTTGAGACCTCTCTTTTTAAACATGATTCATAGAACTTCAAATTTGGTAGGATCTTGATGACACATGCATGAATCTTTTCTAATAATATTCCCATTCTACAGCTTCTGCTTAAGTATATGCTTTTGAGTAAGAATGTTCAGGGAAATGCATGGGACTTACTTGAATCCCAAGGTGCTCTGATGTGAAGTTATCAAAGGACTTCTAACTTTATTCAAGATATGAAAATTAACATCCGCTGGCTCTATACCCCATAAATCAACTGAGAGACATGGAAAGAAGTTGGCAGAACCTGTCTTTGCCACTACCAAGAGCAGCTACTTTTATTAACATTTCTTACTACTCTTTCTCTTCATATTATGTTCCAAAAGACTGCTGTTGGATCCTGAGACTTCCCTGGTTGTATCCTTGATTGTCCTTGCCCCTATCCTTGGATGCCTCATTTAAACCTCAAGACTTCTTTTAGTTAATTATGTTAGCTAATCACAACTGTGTTTTTCAGGGCAGCAAAGCAGTCTTTCTCCCCTCTAACTGGTTCTCTATCTCATTAAGTACACCAGCTTTTTGGATCCTCTTTCCTAGAGATTCTCATGGTAGTCCTTCCCTGCATTCCCAAAGCAGAAGTCTTCTGACCATCTTAAACTTTCAGCTCTCTTGATTTCTCTTCATTACCCACATCTTTCAGATACTATTCCCCACTAACTCTTCCTTCACTTAGGTTCCTGATAAGATGGTCCTTCACACTGACAAGGGTAACCTAATATTACCAGTGATCTCTTAAACTGGCAATGAGAATGACTTTTTCTCAGTTTCTTCTTCTGTTTGTTGTTGTTTTTGCTCTTCTTCTCCTTCTTCTTCTCCTCCTCCTCCTCCTCCTCCTCCTCCTCCTCCTCCTCCTTCTTTTTTACAAGGCAATGGGCTTAAGTGACTTTCCCAAGGTCACACAGCAAAGTATTAAGTATCTGAGGCCTTTGAACTCAGGTCCTCCTGATTCCAGGGCTAATGGTCTATTCACTGTACCACCTAGCAGCCCTAGTCCTTATCCTTCTTAACCTCTCTGTAGCTACTGATCAAGTGTTCCTCTAGAATATTCCCTTTATTTCATTCTCATCCAATTTGTTTATCTGCTCCTCAGTAACCTAAATCTTTATCAATGTCCTGCTGGCTAAATGTGGGCATCTCCCAAGGAGCCATCATGAAAAGTAATAATAGTAGTAATAATGATGATAATATTATAATATCATTTTAATAGCTTTTTTGCAAAGCACTCACAATTTTATATCATTTTGTCCTCACAATAATCCTGAGAAATAGGTGCTATTATTAGGCCATCTTACAGATGAGGAAACTGAAGCAGAGAGATTAACTGATTTACCCAGGGGCTCAAAGGTACTATGTGACTGAGGTTAGATTTAAACTATTCTCTTCCTTCCTCCAGTCTAGTGTTCGGTCTGCTGGGCCATCTATCTGCCTCCGAGAATGTCTCCTCTTTTCTCTGTATACTCTCTCATTTGGTGATCTCCCCCCCAGGTACATGAGTACAAGCACATACACACACACACACACACACACAAACACACACACACACACACACACACACACACACACACACACACACACATATATTAATTTGAAGTCATCTCCTAGCAGTTCTGTTATCATCATTAAGCTGATGATTCCCAGGTTGATTCTAGGTTTTCCCTGATATCTAGTTTTTTCCCATATCACCAATTGTCTATTAGACATTTCTAATTGTTTTTTCATAATCATCCCAAACTCAGTCTACCCATTATTTTTTTTTAAATTCTTTTTAGTTTTTTTGCAAGGCAATGGAGTTAAGTGGCTTGCCCAAGGCCACACAACTAGGTAATTATTAAATGTCTGAGGTTGGATTTGAACTCAGGTACTCATGACTCCAGGGCCAGTGCTCTATCCACTGTGCCATCTAGCCACCCTGCCAAATCCTTTTTAAACCTTCTTTATCTATATACTCTTGGCACCACCATCCTTTTAGTCACTCAGGTATATGTCTTCCAGATAATCCTTGACTCCATTCTTGCTCTCCCCATACATCCAGTAATGTTTGAAGCAATAGATTCTTGCTACAGGGCATTTTAATGAAATAATCGCAGAATTTGAGAACTGGAAGGTAACTCAGCAGCCTTCTTGTCTAACCTATTCATGAAAGTAATCTCCATTGTATTTTATCTGATGAGAGGTTGTTCAGTCACTGCTTGAAGACCTTCAAAGATGGGAAGAAGCCTACCCACTCTTATTGCTGCCCATTCCATTTTTGGACAGCTAATTTATTAAGAATATTTTCCAATCTTCAAACCTATCTCTAACTTCTACCTCTGGAACCAAAGAGACTAAGTTTAAACCTACTTTTCCATAGGACAGTCCTTCAAGTTCTGGAAGACACTATTTAAAATTCCATAAAAGATAAACACAGTATCTTTAAGACAACCTTGTAAAGAAAAACACAAGGAGCCATGGGAAAACAGAAGAGGCCTGCTGGTGGCATCAGCTGATCCTTAAATAAAGCTAAGGCTTCAAGGAGGTGGAGGTGAGAAGTAAATGTATTCCAGTCAAGGAGGACAGTCAGGGTCAAGGAGTTTATGAAATCTGGAGATGACACATGAAGAAGGAACAATAGTTGCAAGCAGATCAGACTTTACCTTGGAGTGTTTGGAGAGGTATACTGTATAAGGAAATTGGAAAGGAGAAAGGGACCAGATTGTGAAGCATTTGATGTACTAGGATGTATTTACATCTGATATTTCTTCTAGCATCTATTAAGTATATTGTTCTCCCCATAGGACACTTAATGCTCATTTATTGTAAGAACAAAAGATTTCAAAAAAATGTGTTCAATTATCCATTTGTCCTTCCACCCTTTGGCCTAAGTGAGAAACAAGGCCACACTTCAAGAGTATGTACTGAAACACTAAGGTTTGGGCTTTTCCAAAGATCACATGATGAGATTTCAACAGAGCAAAGAAAGAAATGTCAGGGTGGATGCTGTCTATGCTCTCTCAGTCTTAGGCATTAAGGTATGTAGAGTTTTTTTCCTTGATAGGTAAGAAATGAAAATTGTATAACTTCTCTGTGAACCTAAATATTGGTTGTCTATACAATTTTTTAAAAATGATAAACAGTTTATTTTTATAACATTTGTATATATTCATGTAAGCTATAATTCAGTTTTCTTCCCCATGAAAATGGAAATCTGAATATTTATAATTTAAGGTATGTCTCATAATATAATATGATGAAATTTGAATTTTCATAAATAGAATTGTATTTTAAATACATAAGTTTTTTAAAAATCTTTAAAATTATACCCTTTGTAAGACATATAATCCTCTTTGAAATGTTAATTATCACTGTTAAAATGATTTATTTTAGTCATTTTTTCCATATAAATAAGATGTACCTGGGATTGTAGTGTCTTTTCTGTTTGAAAGTAAGGTATTTTTGGAGTTAAATATTTTAAGTACTTTGAGTTCTTTGTATGAAAGAAGTTATGTAAAGTTATTTGATTATTTCTATAATAATAATAAAAATGTTTTTCAAAAAAAGTAATAGAGAATCTTTGTAGAAGGTTCTTATTTGGGGACAGCTTTGTTTTTTCAATGCTCACATTCAGATGTTTTTAGCCAGAAAGACCATGTTTTTGTTTGTGATTTGCATATCATCTGACAGCTTACACATTTTTTAGATTGTTTTTATTTACTTCCTTTTGGATAAGAATTTTTCCTTCTTCTTGTCCCCTATATCCATCCCTTCTCATTCATTTCTTGAAGATGAATTAAAGAACTAAGGGATCAGAGATGGAGAATTAGGAAGGAAGGAGCATCAGCAACTGATCACAAGCCTGTGCTTGGAGTGGTACTGACAGGAAGTAGAAATGCTGGCAGAGTATTACCTTGATAGTAATAAAAATTCCTTTGACTAGATGAATAAATGTAGGCAAGTCACATTTCCTCTTTACATCAAATTTTGATCATTCAATCTCCTTGAGTCTTCACAATGTGAGGGCTGATAGTCTCTAAGGTCTCTCTCATGACTAGATCTGGGATCACAAAAGTGATCTTCCTACTGGCTCCTCATTTATTTATTCCTTCTCATATTATATTACTCATAATCAATATTGATTTGGACATTTATCAGTAAGTTAAACTAAAATGACCCTTAGCTACTCTTGAAGGAATATTGAAGGGATTAATCAGAGGAAGCCTTTAAAATTTCTTAAATTATCTTAGAAAACACCAAATGGGGCAGTATTTTAATAGTGATAAATTCACCAAAATGCAGCTATTTCTCTGTTTCATGGCATGTTAGCTAAATTAGCACACTCATTACTATACAATCTCTTTTGTCCTTTTTTGCCTTTTCAAAATTGTCAGAAGAACTTGTTCAGCAAATGGATTATGAATTTATAGATGACTCAGAGCTGTTTTCTCTGGAATTTGCAAGACTGCATGTTCCAATCTCTGCATGAGGAAGTTTTATTGCAGCATCTTGTGCTGATTTAAACTATCAGATTTAGAATCACATCTTGTAAGTGTTCCAAATCCTCAGAAGAAGCTAGGAAATTTTGAGTGACATTGTGGAAAATATATCTTTCTCAAAGAGGTCTAGCATGGTGCAGTAGAATGAACATTGAGTTTAAGGAGAGGGCCAAGGAATAAATCTCCAATCTACTAATTTGCTGACTGTGTGTTTGCTTTTTGATTATTTATGTGATCTGAGCATTTCATTTGTCTTCTCTTAACCTTAAGTTTCATCATCTGTAAATTGAGGGGATTAAAGAGATCAAATTCTTTTTTTTATCTTATTTTATTTTATTTTTCCAATTACATTTAATTAAGATAGCTGTCAGCATTCATTTTTGTAAAATTTTGAGTTCCAACTTTTGTCAACATCCATACTCAATTTCTTTTTTTTTATTTAGAGTTTGGCTTTTTTTTGGCAAGGCAATGGGGTTAAGTGTCTTGCCCAAGGCCACACCACTAGGTAATTATTAAGTGTTTGAGGACAGCTTTGAACTCAGGTACTCCTGACTCCAGGGCTGGTGCTCTATCCACTGTGGCACCTAGCCGCCCTTCATACTCAATTTCTAAGACAGCAAGCAATTTGTTACAGGTTATACATGTACAGTCATATTAAACATTTCTACATTAGTTATGTTCTGAAAGAAGAATCATAATAAAAGGAAATAACCATGAGAAAGGAAAAAATTAAACAAAGTGAAAAAGTGAAAACAGTGCACTTTGATCTACATTCAGACTCCAAAGTTCTTTCTCTGGATGCAGATGTCATTTTCCATTACAAGTTTTTTGGAATTGTCTTTGATCCCTATATTACTGAAAAGAGCTAAGTCTATCATATTTGATCATTAAACAATGTTTCTGTTTTGTGTACAATGTTCTCTTGACTCTGCTCACTTCTCTCAGCATCAATTCATATGAGTCTTTCCAAGTTTTTTGAAATCTGCCTGCTAAACATGTTTTATTGAATGGTGGTATTCCATTACATTTATATACTGTAATTTGTTTAGCCATTCCCCTATTGATGGTTTGTTTCTTCCATAATTTCTGATTCTTTTCCACCCTAAAAAAAGCTGCTATAAATATTTTGTATGTGTATGTCCTTTTCCCTTTTTTATCTAGATTAAGATTTCTTAGTTTGGTGTCAATAGACCTCTAGATTTTCAGGGGATCTGAGAAGGTGAGAAAAAAATTATACCTTTTTTTTCCTTTGGTTTGTGATCCTATGAATTTCATTTAGTAAGTTTAAAAGCATTCTGAGAAGGGACTCCTACAAAAAGGTTAAAAACTAAATGTGATGATTTCTGAGCTGTTCTTTCTAAGATTGAGTTTTCACCAAATTCCCTAGGTGTCTCATTTAGGAATCATAAGTTTTGTACTTGTCCACATCTCCATTTTTTTAATGTGGGAATGATAATACTTCTAGTATCTATTTCATGAAACTATTGAGAGTTTCAAAAGAGATAATGTATGCAAAGCTCTTTGCAAACCATATTTTCTGACTTAAATTTATTCTGGCTCTCTTTTAGTAATCTGGTTTCCCTTTTGAGCCATTCTGAAGTTTCTTATAGTTGTTCTGGATCTCTGGAGGGTTCCCAGAATTCTGTCTTTGGTGAAACACTCTCCTTCATATGAAATTATTTGCTTAACACTTGTACTTTGGTTTCTCTTTGTGTTTTATTCATTTTTTTCTTCTACTTTTATGATCCCTTCTGTTGGTTTTAATTGCACCCTTGGGATTTTATAGAAGCTTTTTCTTTTCATATCTTTGATGTTTCCTTCTTTCTTTAGTGTTCTTCCATCATCTGTTCTCTGGTCATCCTCTCTTCCCTGATACTGTATGTAGACTACATGAGATTGGCCTGCTGGGTTCCCTCAGCTTCCTTTTGGGGGGGGGGAATTAATAATGTTTTCTCAAATCCTTGCCCCTCAATGAAGCTGGTTCCACCTGGTTTCCTGTCACTCTTCCCCTCAGACCCAAGACAAGCATAGGCACAAGTTTATTTTTAGCCGTCTGAATTCAACTTCTGCTCTCTTCCGTTCTCTTTGTTTCTAACCAGATAACTAGAGGAAAGGGATGCTTTCTGATGAACCCCAAATAAGTACCTGGTGTGATATCTCTATTCTAGTTCTGATATCCCAGGCAAATAAACCTGCCTATTTACTTGGGGGGCTGGGGGGTAGGCACTGAGTTTTTAAAATATAGTTCACTGATATAAACTCAAAGAGGTTTTAAGTTTGTCTAGAGGCTGTTTTGTTTCTTGTGAATTTAAGTATAATTGTTTTATACTTGTTATTCAGTTCCTTTGCTTGAGATCGAAGAAGTTTATAAAGAATAATTATTTTGAAGATCTTGTCTGACTTCTTAAACTTTTTGTCTTAAAAACTCCCCTACCTTTCCCTTTCTTTTTCTTTCTCCTTCCTCTTTCTCCTCCTTTTCTTCTTTCTTCCTATCCCCCCTCATAGATAGATAGATAGATAGATAGATATAGATGCATGTGTGTAGTCATACATACAGTTATATAGTCAATTGCTATTATTATTGCTATTAATATCAAAAAATGGAATGATTTAGGGGGAAAAAATCTGAATAATTTTTTTAACCATTCTAGCAATGCTAATAAGACTACTCAATTTAGGCATTTGTGTTGTTGAAGAGGAGCAGGGAATATTTTAGATTAAAGATTATTGTTAGATGATATCATTCTGACTATGGAGGAAGGGAATAATAGGAGATGTAGATAAAAAAGGAATTTGGAAACAGATTATAAAGGGATTTGAATGCCAGCTTGAGAAGTTTGGAATTTTTTTATTGGCAATAGAGAGACATTAAAGGGATTAGAGGGAGCAGCTAGGTGGCACAGTGGATAGAGCACCAGCCCTGAAGTCAAGAGGATTTCAGTACCAATCCTGCCTCAGACACTTAATAATTGCCTAACTGTGTGACTTGGGCAAGTCACTTAATCCCATCCCTTAAATAAATAAATAAAGATTTTAGAAAGGGATTAGGATCTGGTAAATGCCTAACAAAGCAGTTACTCAGTTCCTATTATTTAGGGAATGAATGCATATTATGCAGGAATATACAAATACTTGTGTTTTACTAGAACCAGTACTTCCTGTAAAACATAACCCAAATCCCCAGACTCCCAGGTGATTTTAAAGCTCATCCTGCCCAAATTTCTTGACAAATAGTTTGACAGCTTTTGCTTTAACACCTACACCACTTAGGAATTGACTACTTCACAAAGTAGCTCACTGCTTTTTCAGTGAAATCTAATTGTTAGAAATTCTTATTTGAAGAGTGAGAGAAAACAATCTTTGATGGGTTTTTTTTTACCCTTGTAATACTCATTGTGTCAAATGTCAAAGAACCAAAGAATCTTAGAGTTTGAAGGATCTTTGGCAGCAGTCATTGAGTGCAACTATCCTTGAAAGAATCATTTACAACATACCAGCTTCTACTTGAAGATCTCTGGGGATGGCAAATTACTACCTCCTTAAGCAGCCCATTTTTACTTTTTTTTCTTTTTTCGGCACAAATCTAATTGTTAGGAAGTTTTTCCTCACTTTATCTTCTTCTGTCCATTAATCCTTGCTCTGGTCTCTGTTCACATAGCTCTTTAAGATACTTGAAAAGTGCTAATATATTCTATCCCTCACCTCAAGTATTCATTTATTTGATCTTTTAACTATCCTGTTCACTTTTTTTGGTATTACTTCTTTGCCATTATACTTTTTAAAAATATGCCACCTAGACATGGATACAATTCTCCAGATGTTTTATAATGGCCCTTTGGGGAAAATTTCATAATTATATCCATTGGTTGGATGTCTGTTCTTTTTAAAGCCACTAGATGCCTCTTACCAATAGAAAACACATTTGTTTCCATCATTAGGAATCTTACTTTATTTAGGAGGAAATGGTTTTATTGGCCTGCAGATTGTCTTTTACTATGATTTACACTCATATAATAATAATATATTACTAAATTTATTCTCTCAAAAATTGTTTAATTTTAATCTACATCCCACAGTAATTTTTGTCCAAAAAGTAGCGAGAGAAAAGCAGTGATTTTGCTCTTCAACCTCAGATTTTTTGTTTTATTATTATACTTTGAAGGCAGGGGTAAAACCTGGTAGTTCATGAGTTGTGAATAAAGAGCAACCCAAAGTGGTCTGAATGAGAGCTGCATCTGCAAAAATCTAAAATCAAATTCCCAATTTCATTATGGAAAAATATCTTTATGCCTCACTTTTTCCACCCATATATCACTAAGATTAAGTTCCTGTTAGTGAAAATTATTGTATTTCCTCAAGTAATTTCACCAGATGACTAAAATGTATTGCTATCTTACTTCAGCCCTAATTCAGAAACAGCATTTGGCCTGAATATGTTTCTCCCACGAGGCAGGAATAAAGTTTTTTTTCCCCTGGCATGGACCAATAGGGATGGGAGTAATGTTCCTTTTCATGACACTTAAGCTAACTAACAAAATGATTCCTAATTTGTAAGAAAAAGCAGGAGAAAAATATGAATAAATAGCTATTATCTAAATTTTATTTATCAACTCGAAAAGATCACATGTCAAAGAATATCTTAGATGGCCCAGTTAAAGGGGTTAGTTTTTGTCTCTGCATTACTGGATCAAGATTGATGGCCAGGGAATTTTAGAATTAGTCTGACAATCTTAACAGCACCCCCTCCTTCCATTCACTCCCACCCCCCAAAAAAAAAAAACAAGGATGTGGGGGGAAAGCTGAACAGAGTTTTCTTTTCCTCTGATTTTGGACCATGGACCATACATATAGTCTAAACTATGTGGAATGTAGTCCTCAGCTGTTAACCATTAACTTATGAAATTCTTTAAACAAACATAGTAACTTTAATGAATTGCTTTATTTCACCTAGTTCTAGTTATTATGTCCTAAATTCAACATATAGTTTTTTTATTATATGAAGACTTTTGTGTATCCCCCTCAAGTTACCTCCTCTTCCTACTTTTTGGTTTCTTGAGTTTACCAATTTTTGTATGGGGTATGGTGTTATTTGTTTGTTTATTCAATTTTTAAATGGTCTAGACCTGTGATTTTGTTGGGTAGGAGACTCCTATCAATAAAAATCTCATTGCTTTTCTATAGCTTGGAGTTTTAGAGTTAACTGGGCAAGTGGTGAAAGGATCACACAACCAATATGTGTCACATGCTAGATCAGAACTTGGACCTCTCTGACCCCAAGCTGCCCCTTTATCAAACATGTTAGGTAGTTCTGTTGTTTCATTTGTACCTGCCTCTTCATGACCATGTTTGGGGTTTTCTTGGCAAAGATACTACAGTAATTTTCTGGTTATTTCTCCCACTCATTTTACAGATGAGAAAACTGAGGCAAAAAGAGTTCAGTGAATTGCTCAGGGTCACCCAACCAGTATGTGTCTGAGGTCCGATTTTAACTCTCCAGACCCAACACTCTATCCACTGTGTCACCTAGATGCCTTTATCTACCATTTTGCTTCTCAAATAGAGCCTGCTTGACAAATAATTTTCTTATTGCCCATCAACTCTTCATAATAGTTATTGCTAAGCAAAAAAGGTAACAAGTCCTCAAAACTGCATCCATTTTGTAAGAGTACCTTATCCTTAGGGAATGAATTATAGTTTCTCATTCTAAAAAAGGAAAATATACTATTTAACTTTACATCTTTCAACAATGATTTCAGTGATCAAAACAAGAGGGGGCTGCATTAGAGTAAACTCTTGGTTTAAGTTTTGAGAGGAAGCAGGAGACAGAGACAGAAACAGAGAAGTATAAATTTTTTTCATTTGTTTGTATATTCTTTATGTAGAGAAGATCCTTTTGTGGGAGCGCTCTAAGCGAAGAATTTTCAAACTTGATTCATAAAGGTGTCTTGTGGCACTTGGACTATATTTGGCGTAGGGTTTGTACTCAGTCACCTTGCTGTGGAAAGAAACTATTTTTAAACATTTCTCATGCTATTGATTTAGGTTCTTGTGGTTAGTTTAATTCTGGAGTCCCTGAATTGTGTATTGGAAATATATATATATAATTTGTTATTTCACTGGCTCTGGATGTTCTGAACTTAGAAGCAGATTAGTTAAGAATTGAACATTTGCTTGTTGAAATGCCCTTTTCAGCTAATTGCAGTAATTTCATTGAATTTTTCTTTTCATGTACTCCCGACAGAGGGCAGAGACTGGGTGATCCAGGGCATCATTCATTTTGAGATACAGGTCAAACTTTGACACTTATATCTTATTGCAATGCAAAAGAGAGTAGATCCCCCAAGTTCCCTCTATACAAGCTTTATATCTAACATACAATTGTGGAACTTCTGAGTCTACTTTAAAAAAAAAAACACAAAATGGACAATAGAATAAAAAAACCAAACTTTTAATTTTAGTATTTAGCTGGTATAATTATACTTTGTAAATGTTCTCATCTGTAAAATGAGGGTGAGGTAGATAAGCTTTCAACCTATTTTTTTTCCCCAGCTCTAGAATCCTGTGATTTTATGCATTTTCTATATGAATGTACTTAAATCCCTTTCTGAGGAATAATTTAACTGTCTGGTGGGGTCTAAAATTATGATTTGAAAAGCAGTTGCCTCTTCCAATATGTATCTCACTATATTTTTTCAGTATAACACTTCTCACCCTCCTTTCCTCCCTCAGAAAATGGCCTGGAGGAAAATGTCTGTTTAATCGATAAAATTCTAGGCTTTAGGCCAAGACATTCATGTGCAAGCTAATAATCTATGTATTAATAAGGAAAATATAGCAAATTTGGCTTTTAAAACATTGTTATAAAATAAAATAAAATTCTGCATAAGTTCTAAATTTTATCTGAGGTTTCGTTATTTTTCAGGTTTTTAAAATTTTGAAAATTACTTTTTTTTAAGTTTTTTTTTTTTTGCTAGGCAGTGGGGTTAAGTGGCTTGCCCAAGGCCACACAGCTAGGTAATTATTAAGTGTCTGAGGCCGGATTTGAACTCAGGTACTCCTGACTCCAGGGCCAGTTCTCTATCCACTGTGCTACCTAGCTGCCCCTGAAAATTACTTTTTAAAAAAATGCACAAACTAAATTTATCAACCAATTTCAAAAGTTAGAACTTTTGGTAATACTGTAAATGAATAATTTCAACTGTCATCCCCCAAAACTAGCCTTTTAAAAATATTTTTAATGTTTGTAAGTGGCATTATGCATTAGATATTTTTAGTGAAATTATTGAATTGTGACATTTTCAGTTGGTTCTAGGATATGAACTTTTCATTCTTTTTAATTCTTTTGTTCTTTTCTCATATTTTACTCCATCTTTTTTTTTTAAAGGCAATGGGGTTAAGTGGCTTGCCCAAGGCCACACAGCTACGTAATTATTAAGTGTCTGAGGCCGGATTTGAACTCCAGTACTCCTGACTCCAGGGCCGGTGCTCTATTCATTGCACCACCTAGCTGCCCCTACTTTATCTTTAACACATAAATTTGATACTTGTAAGAAGTGCATTCTTGATATTTAAAAGTATTAAAAATTTATAATTTTATTTGGAACATAAGATAAACACATAGAAATATATCTGGCAACATGTCTATATTGGATAAATGCTAAATGATTGGTACAGAAAGGGGAAAGCAATCCTGAGTAGTCAAAGGATATGGGACAACTCAAGTTGACCCTTGGATAGATTTAGGGACCCAGTAAGGAGAACAATACTTAGAGTTGCTGGGTATAGGATATGAAATGTCTTATTTTGTTATACTTTGAGTTTCTGTAAGAAACAATAAAAAAGAGAGATGCCTACATACCCAACCTTAGAATAATTATTATCTCATTTTTCATTTTTCTCTAAATTTTCTTTGCTTGTTTTACCTTCCTCAACGCTTGGCTTTAAAAAAAATATCCTTTCAACTTTTTTTTAGTATAGAGCATTGTCTACAGAAAAATCAAGATTTTTTTGTTTAATTATCAGCTTTGATGATTCATAATTTCTCCTGTGTGAGCCCTTCCCTTTAATAAAGATTGTAGCCCCTCCAATATCTTCTTGTTCAAACAGGTCCTGCAAATAATTTTTTCATAAGTCTTTATAATTCAACCAACTAATATGCTAAAACCTAATTCCCCTTTTAAAATATCTTGATTTTACTAAGGTAGCACTCTGGCTATCCTTTTAAAGATTCTCATCCTTGAAGGTAACTAATCATAAATAAATCATAAATACTTTTAAAAAAACACAAAATGGACAATGGAATAAAAAACAAATGTGGTTAGTTTAACTCTGGAGTCCTTGAATTGGAAACATACATATATATATATATGTGTGTGTGTGTGTATATATACACATATATATATATACACACACACACACACACACACACACACACATATGTATATATATGTATTTGTTGTTTCACTGGCATTGGATGTTCTGAACTTAGAAATAAATTAGTTAAGAATTGAACATTGCTTGTAGAAATGCCCCTTTTCAGTTAATCGCAGTAATTTCATTGAATTTTCGCTTTCATGTACTCCCGACAGAGGACAGAGACTGGGTGAACCAGGGCATTTTGAGATACAGGTCAAATTTTGACACTTATGACCGTTTTGCAATACAAAAATAATATATGTTATATCACTTCTTATATGCAAGTCATCCTTGATCATATGCTGCATCTTAAACTATTATGTGACTACCTATTATTTTTTGGATCCCTTCTTTTGGCTTAATTATTCCAAAAAATGGAAATTAAATACCAATAAATAGATCAGAAAAAGAGAATTATACATGAAATTATAAATATTTATTATTTCAACTTTTTTTCAAAACATAATGTCACCAAAATCTTAAATTACACTAAGCATATTGGGATTCCCTATATTATCAATTCAGCAGGTAATTTTCAAAACTTCTGTATTTGTGATTCTTTCTTAACTTTCCTTCTGTTCATTTAAAAATATTTCATTGATCCTCTTTTTTTTCCTTATACTTTGGGGGCACTTTTATTTTTTAACCCTCTCTCTTTCCTATGCCCTTTGAATTATATTTAATTAATAGTTTTATAATGATTATAGGCTTTTTTGATTCTATAGCTATAGGGAGATTATTAGAATTAGATGGAATTTTGTGGAATTAAATGTCAGAAAATTGAGTAAAAAGAAGAGATCAAGTTGAATTGCATTAGAGAAACTATCCATCCTAAATTCAGTGGTCCACATGATCCCAAGATGCTCATTTCCATAGAACCCCATTTCTTTAATTCCAGTCTTTTCTGATGTGACTGTGAGTCCTGAATGGAACGTGTAGTCATTGTAAAATATAAAATTAAAAGTAATTCAAGAGGGGAATAAATGGAAAAGAGAAGGCAACTGGGAATGAGAGGCTAACTAGGGATAGTGTAGTGAAGAAAAAAATGAAAGAAAAGAGTCATTAAAGCTCTTCTTAACTCTGTTTTCCTCTCATAAAGCCCTGAAGTGATAGTTTAAATATTGAGCTTTTATGATTGCCACCAATGAAAACATCTCACAAACCAGGCATTTGTGTACATACACAAAGACACACAGACACACAAACCAATATAAGATCAATTCCATTCTGTATCTCATATTATCTTTCTGATTTTCATCTGATGTGGACAGGTTTTCTGTAAGCTAATTTTCTCTTCTTTTTTATATTTTGAGGAAATAGTCCTTTAGTTTTCTTTTAGCTGGAGTTAGTCAATATATATTAAATCTTCAGAACATGTGTGTATAATTCTTAGTAATCCCAAATGAATGTAGCCTAAAAATACTATGTTCTGTTGCTCTCCTTTTTGGGGGGAAAGGGGAAACAAAGAAATTATGTGTGTTCTGAATCCTTGTTGGGGCAATTGTTTTGCATTAGTTAGGATTACAAAGTCATGATTGGTCACTGCATTGATTAGAATTATGAAGTCTTTCAGGGTTGTTGTCCTTTACATTTATTGTGACCGTCATTGTTCTTCCAGTTTTTGCTTACCTCAATTCTTTAAGTCAGCTAAGTTGAAGTACTGTAATGGTACATTATCTTTCTATTTTCTTCCAGTTTGCTATTTTTGACCTTTGCTTTAATCATTTACAGGTTTAACTATAGTCAGTCAGTTGTTTTGAAATGACTGCAACAGATGTTTTAGTGGAATGAACATTATATTTGGAGTTAGAAAACACTGATTCAAACACTTTAACTTAATACCACCTGTGAAATTTTGGGTAAATTAACATCCCTGAGCCTCAGTTTTCCTCTTAAAAATGAAGATTTGACTAGATAATTTTCTAAGATACTTTCCAACTCTATTCTATTAGTTATAGCCAATTTTGCTTTTTACAATGTCAGACAATCTTTGCCAAGTTGACTTTAAGAAAATATTCACATTATATAGGTTTAAGCAGCCTATAAACTTTTGAATACTGTCATTTCTTGATCCCAAACCATATTTTCCAGAATAGTCTTCAATTTTTCCTCCCTACTCCCCAATATATATTTACATTGAATTAACATTATATCATTATATCTAAGTATATGTTGATTTCACTTGGAATATCTTGCCACATTCTTTAGATAACTTTTCTATTTCTTCACCCTTTGCAAGCATTGTTGATATATAAACTGTAGTTATCTTCATGGTGGTCTGTTTAGTCTCTTTGTGAGCAGGTGCAAGCATCTCATGATCCTGTTTCTTGTTGCCTTTGGGTGTATGATGAAACCAATTCTTGACAACTATTTCTCTGAGTAGAATCTTTCAATAGTCTGTGTTTAGCACTACTTTTTTTTTAAGTCTCCTGTTTTCATATTATGCAAATATTTAAATAGAAATGTGGCAAAGTTACACCAATAACCTATAGACTTACTGTCTTAGAATAAAGATTATATAGGCCATGGATCAGCAAGCTATGATGATGGGCCTCACAACATCCTGCTTTTGTACAACCTCATAATAAGAATGGTTTTTGCATATTAAAATAAAGTTTTAATGCACTTAAAAAAAAAGATGAAAGCCATTCAGGGCTATGCAAAATTAGACCATAGGTAGCTTTTGCCCTTATGCATAGTTTGCCTATGGCTGATTTAGATCTCTAGCTTATACTTACTTGCAATATTTTAAGAAATGGATGTCTTTATATTTTGTCTACTTTGGGGGCTTGCATTATGAATAACTCATTCTCTCTTACTCTGAATTTCTGCAAAAGTCCTGTTATTAATGTTATTAATTTCCTACCAAGAATGGATTAATGGTTTTAAAAAAAGTTTAGTGTGTCTCTTTTGTCTATTTTATTCAATGTTGACAATTATCATTTTATAAGATAATTATAATTTTTCCTTTTATTGGGAACTTATGTCATCAACCAAGAACAAGTAAACAACAAAAGTATCATGAAAAATTGTGATATCTTCTTAAAGCTAGTCTGTTTAAGAAATATAAGTACATGCAAATATATGTGCCTGTATATAGCATAAGTACTGTGTTTTTTATACTATTTTGTTTTGTGCATTTAAAAATCAAATATAATATAATTAATAGAATTTTGCAAACCTTACAGTTGATAAATAAATATTAACTATTATTGTCATTCAGTCCCACAAACATTTATTAAGGGCCTGCAATGTGCCAGCCATCTGCAGAGTACTAAGAGTACAAGGACAATACTTTTTCTCAAGAAGCTCACAGTCTAATGAGGAGCTTGAGTAGAAAACCCTCTCTTGAAAAGAAAAATATATGAAGTCCAACAAAAAAATCAGTATGGCTTATATCCTGTTCTTCACAATCTTGTGTGATGGATAGTGTGAATATTAGTTTCATTTAATAAATGAGGAAACTGAAATTATAAAAAATTCACTAATAGTCACTCAGCTAATTGAAAAGATAACTGTGATTCTATAACTGGTTTTCTCCCTCAACATTAAGTATTTTTCCCAACTGAATCTGAATACCTCACAGTAATTATCCTTATTGAAAAACTAGAAAGATATACACACACATACACACACACATATGTGTGTGTGTTTATATGTGTATGTATACATATATATGAAATAAGAGAAAGATATGGACTGGTATTATTGAATAAGAAAAAAAGGATAACAGATGAACTGCTTATGGGTAACCAGACCACATCAAGAAACCTAAATAAAGAATCATAGTACATTAGATATATCTCTTATTTTATATTAGGAGGACATGATCAAAAGTCAGATACCATAAGTTGAGATTAGACTGTGACCTGAATGTTGGAGAAGTAATCTATATCATTGGAAGAAATAACTTCATTGTTAGATCACCAATCCATTGATGTCTTAGTGTAAATGTAAATCCTTATTCTTGGGTTCAGAAAAATCAAATTTAGAAGTACATATATGATCTGTTAGTTCTAATTGCACTATAATATTATCAATACTGTGATTTGCAGGTAAAAATAAAATCCTACTGTCTAACAAAGGAGGTAATAGTTCCACTACACTCTTTTCTGGTTAGAACACATCTTTGATGTTAATATTCAGCTCTGAATATCACATTTTTAGGAAGTTAATCAAGTTCTAGAAAAGATTTGATAATGCCATGAAGCAAAACTGAAAGTATTTGAGATATTTATACTGGGGAAATGAAAATAGTGGGAGACATGAAAATATTTTCAAGTATTTTTGAAGAACTGTTGAATGAAAAAAAAAGATGAGACTTTTTTTCTAGGAGCAGTGGACTGATATTGTAGAGTCAAAGGTTTGCTGTTAGGGAAATGTTCAAAATGCTATGGAAAATGGAATGAGCAACCCCCCAGGAAGTATTGAATTCCTCTTCAACAGAGGTTTTCAAGAAATGGTTTCCATTATGCCTGAATGAGTTTGAGCCAAATTATGAAATATCATAAATGACCTAATCAGGAATTTATGTTTGATAAGAGACTGGGGAGCCATTGAATATTTTTTTTTTTTGTTTTAAGTAACATAATCAGAGCAATGCAATACAATAGGAAAATAGTAGAGCTGTTCAATAGTGAAAAAGGGTAAATTGGGGGGGCAGTCTGAATGTAGCAAGACTAATAAGAATGCTATTATTTTACTCTAACCTAGAAGAGATGGCTTTGTGAATGAGGAGATTCAATTATAATGAATGTTAGGCAGTATATGCAAGTGTTCTGTTTTTAATTCTAAATTAATTCTATTTATTGAATAAATTAAAAGCAAAACAACATCCATTAAAAATATGGATAATCATGCAAAACATTCCCCTATTGAAAAAGAAGAAATAAGTAATAGTAGTAGTAGTTGTTATTGTTACTGTTGTTAATAGTATTTAGTAGTAGTAGTAGTAGTAGTAGTAGTAGTAGTAGTAGTAGTAGTAGTAAGTAGTAGTAGTAAAGATGCTTCAGTTTGCACTGAGTCCATCAGTTTCTCTAGATGTGAAAAGTATGTTTTATCATAAGTTCCTTTGGATCTGTGATTGGTTATTATATTGATCAGTTATTAAGTCTTTCAAAGTAGATTATCTTTACAACATTGCTATTAGTATATAAATTGTTCTAGTTCTACTCACTTCACTTTTCATCACTACATGAAAGACTTCTCAGGTTTTTTATTCCCTTCAACATTTCTTATAGCACAACAGTATTCCATTATATTAATATATCATTATATTAGAGCTATTCCTTAAATGATGGGCATTCCTTCAGTTTCCAATTTTTTGCCTCCACAAAAAAAGTCACATTAAAGATATTGTGGCTGGCAACTGATTGGTTATAAAGAGCTCATTATAAGACTTTTGTTTGCACATATATACCAAAATTCTTATGTTATATATGACCAGAGAACTAACTCACTGTTAAGGGAAGGAGAGCTGAAAAGACTGAGGAAACCTAATGACTTTCTGCCATGGGGTTAAACGGGGAGGCTTTCCTGTATGTTTACATTTGTGTTTATGTTCCCCTATCTTTTTTTAGATCTCTGGGAAAGTTTTATCCTTTGGCCTGTGCTCTGAGCCTCTGGAGGGCTTAAGTAGCAACAATGCCACAACTGCTTGGGATCCTAATAAGACCATCATGGTCCACTTTTTCAGAGAGGTTGGCATAGAAGATAAATACAAAGTAATTGTGGAGTAAGTGGGTAATAGAGGAAACAGAGACAATATGTTAGATTATATCCAGAAGTGTTGCCAATAAAGAGAAGCAAGAGGGTGTTAGCTTGAGGATGGTTTTAGGATAAAAGAGGACTTTGAACATGTTTTTAGTTTTCATAGAGGAAGATATTGAAAATGTAGTAGAATAAAAGAGAGATGGTAAATGGGACCATGTCATCACAAAGACAGAAAGTGATAATACAAGGACAGGGATTACACAGCAACCATATATAACTGAGAATAGAGGGAAGGAATTGAGGAATGGGGCTTATTGAAAAATTTAGAATAAATCATATCTATGTGGTACAGGGGAAAGATTACTGGATTTAGAGGAAAAGGACCTGAATTCAAATCCTACATCTCTCTCCCTTATTATAGTTATTATCATGACTTTTCTTTTTAGATTCAGATTCTCAACTATAAAATGAGAGATCTGGATTATATGACCACCCACACCCCTTTTCTGCTATAAATATATGATTATGTAATGACTTCAATCTTTTCATTAATATTAGGAAGTGAGGTCATATTCTGGGAATGAAATTAGAAGGAATATAATTGGGGGCTACTAGGGATGAGGGTTAGTTTAAATCACTTTGGGGAATGTAATAGTAAGAGATAATTGTCAACCAGCAACAAAGAATAAATTGAGGTTAGTTAGCATACATTTGTAGGGGATGTACCCAGCCTTGTTTAGGAACTCCCTTAATAGCATCTGTTTTCTGTGAAACAAGGGCAAAGTGGATAGGTATTAGAAATGTCCTAGTGTAAGCTTTGGGAAGAGGGAATATTAAAAGTAAATACAGTAAAAGCATCAATGTAATAGTTGATCATAGGGTTAATGGTAAGGTAGAGATGGGGACAGAGTAGCAGTGATAGACTGGGAGAAAAAAAGAGACATTGAGGTACTGAAGGTTGCAATCTAGTCATCATTAAGCATTTTATTTAGTACCTATTATGGAGATACAACAAAGAAAAGTAAAAACTGCTAAGGGAAGTAAATAAGAGAAGGAAATTGCCTTGAGAGAGATGATTCAAAGTTCAAGATCTTGGAAGTAAGATTCTTCTTAATGATTTTGAAATCCAAGTTCTGTTGGGAAGTGTGTTGGCTGAAGTAGAATAAAAATGGGAGTTCAGAATTTCAAAGACTTATTGAAAGGGTCTTTCTTCATTGTGGATATCATACTCTTTAGCGATGAAAGAGGGATTGATAACAGAGCTTTAAAATCAGCCAAGAGTTGTGAGAATTTCTAGGTGATGGGTAAATGACAAGGATTTGAAGACAGTGTGTATAATCAGATAGCATGAACTTTGAAGCAGAAGATGTTGAATTAGAACCAGGGCTTGGTTGTGGAAGGAGGGAGCAATAAGCATGTTGATTCTGTCTCTAAACTTTGCTGTGATCAGATGTTGTACTAAAAAAGATTAGTTAAAACAGGAGAAAGGCTGTCATTGTCATGAAGTGATCATATAACTAAATAAAGCAATCAAAAGAGAGGATGTTGAATCCTTTGAAAGTTTTATTAGTGAAATAGGGGGAAATGGTGCAGTGGAAAGAAAAAAAAAACAATGAATTTCTAGTCAGTGACTTGGATCAAAATATTAATTCTTCTAATTTTACTAGAGAACTCTGAATCCCAGTTCCCAAATCTGAAAAATGGCACTTCTGGACCAATTAATTTCATGAGGCCCTTTCCTATTCTAAAACTGCTGTCTTCTGACAATGTATTGAACTCCAAATTCCCTTAGCCTTGCAGTCAGGAATCTCCATGGTTTGTACTCAAGCTATTTTAAGTGTTATCTTTAGTCACCTTCACATCCCCACAAATTTATTCAAATAAGTCTATTTTCAATCAGCTATCATTTGTTAAACATTTACTACTATATGCTGGAGCAGTTGGGTAGCATGGTACATAGAGTACTAGGTCTAGAGTCAAGACCTAAGTTCAAAGTCATCCTTGGACACTTAGTGTAACTAGGTAAGTCACTTAACACTTTTTGCCTCCATGTCCTCATCTGTAAAATGAACTGGAAAAGGATATAGCATCTCTGCCAAGAAAATTCCAGATGAGGTCGGACACAACTGAAATGTTTGAACAATAATAAGCTTATGTATTAAGCATTCTCCTGAATATGATTTGTGGATTCCCATCTATCTTTCCAGCTGTATCTTATCTAAATCATACCTATTTTGGAAAACCCAACTCCATCTTTTCTTCCTTTATGCCAAGCACTCCATCCAGAAGTGAGTTTCTTTTTTCCTGAATTTACAGAGCATTCTTTTGTCACTATTTAAGATTCATTCATATACTGTCTTGTTATTCATTCCACAAATAGATTGTAATCATCTTAAATGTATGGATAATGTTTTATACATATGCACACACATATATACATTTGCATATATATATATATATATATATATGCTTTATCCATCTATTGTAATTTCAGATCCCATCTGTAACACTTGAATAATACTTTGAGGACTTACCTCAGGGGGTTGTGAGACTCAAATGAGCTAATGTATGTAAGAAGCTTGAAAATCTTAAAGCTCTAGATAAATGCCAGCTATTTCACACATTTTTCAGGGCCATCAGCACCAGTTGCAGCACCTGCAGGGATAGATGGTTTCCATCCTTTTTCTTTCAGGGTTAGAAGCAGAATCTTTCTTTGATAGAAAAGGGAGGATTTAAAAAAAACTACTGAAGGTATATTTATTCTATGCATACACACATTAAACTTTTTTTCTTCCAAAATGAAAATTCATTCTTCTAGATGAAGAAAGAAGAAAACACAATGAAAAGACAGTTCACGTAGCAGCATACTGTGAATAATATGCAGGGCTGTGTGGTGACCCACTGACATTTTTCATTCGATGAGCTGCCAAGAGATTAGAAATAGCCTTGGCATGCCTAGATAAAACAAGGACTCTTGCCTGTTGGCATTGCTGTACCTGGCTGTTGCTTTTGATTAAAATGAGCTTTTCACAGTATGTCTTGTATCATTGTGTTGGATGGAAATGAAGTCTTTAAAAAAAAATATCCAAAAGTAGAATTATGTTTTCTTTTGGTTTCCTATTATTTCCTTCTGTGCATTTATTGAGTGTTTTCTGATTGTTTTTCAGGTGGTAGAGATAAACGTGGAGGTCCTATTTTAACCTTTCCAGCTCGCAGTAATCATGATAGAATACGGCAGGAGGATCTGAGAAGACTAATTTCATACCTTGCCTGTATTCCTAGGTAAGTTGTGATTTGTTGCTTGTAATTTGAAAAAAGCAAACCATTTAAGAAATTACTTAATATGTCTAGTATGCAACTTTTAATGATTCCATATTTTTACAGTCAGCCAGGAGTATTTCATCCTTGATATTTTCTTGTCACTTCCCATCTCAATTCAGTCTCTGCATCTTATCATTTGGATCTCCCAAAATATCTTTCATCACTCTTGTCTTTTTTACTCAACAAACCTTAACCTCAATTCAGGCCCTCATTGCCTATTGCCTGAACTACTCAGTCACTTATTACCTGATCCCCTGTTTTCAACTGCTCCCTCTTCCAGAGTTATCCTTCAAATTGCAACCAGAATAGTCTTCCTAATTAATGAATGCTCCAACACATCATTCCTGGACTTTTTGAAAACCATTAATTCTCCAAATACATTATTAACAATGTGATCTTCAGAAATTCACTAAACTTCCCTCAGTCATGTTTTTCTTCATGTATATAGTGAGTATACTATTGGTGCTACCTACCTTACACAAGGCTGTGGTGAGGATAGTTACTTTGTAAACTTGCTATTAGCCTAGTTTTCAAAACCTTCACAATCTCTCTTCAGCGTTCTTTTGTCTTATCTCTTCATTCTTCATTTATTTTGCATTGAAACCAAACTTGCTTACCTATCCCAACACAATAAAATTTGCCTTCTTCTGAATCTTTAGTCATACCGTCCTTATACTTTAAATTCCTTCTTCTCCTTTATCTCTGCTTCCCAACTCTATCTCTTAAAATCCTATCTATCCCTCATTATCAGCTTCATATGAAACTTTCCCTAGTCCTTTCCATTTGAAAGTAATCTCTTCCTGTTGCCCTTCCTACTTTTCTCCAACCCTCAACTCATATCAAAAATTGTTATAGAAATTTTTCATAATTTTAAATATCTATCGATTATTATTTAGTTTTGTGGTGATTTGTATGTTTTCTCTTTGCAATAGATTATAAATTCCTTGAGAGTACAATCTGTATCTTTGTCATCTTTTTGTCTCTTCTTGTGCCTAAAAAAAAGGTCTTTACATAATGGGAACCTAATTAATGTTTTCGTATAAATGATTGGTCCCCTACAGACACTTATACTCACATTTAAGATGATTTCCTTAATTTTTCTAATTGATGTTTCTGACACAATTCTTGTTACATTATTAACATAGATCAAAATATAGGGAAGTGGCATATCCCAGTGACAGATTATATACTAATTTAATCATATTTGCAAAGCAGTCCATTGGGAGGGGAAATCATTATCACATATTGCTTATCTACTAAGTTACCTTTCTTTGGTGTATGAGTAGGGTAATAATCAAAAATTAATTTGTTGTCATTAACACAAAGGATATATCCATGGCACACTGGGGAGGAGTGTAGCTCTAGGTTCAAGTCCTTTGGTAAATATTAATTTTGTGATCATGGACAAGGCATGTTACCTCTCAAGTTCCCCTAAAAAATCCTCTTGAAACTCTTCAAGTTGTAGAACAGTTTGCATTCTGCATTGGTAGAGGAAAATTTTCACTCTAATAAAGTCAAGCAATCTAGACCAAACAATCAAAACCATAAACACCAATTCTCTACCCCTTTCTGTCACTGACCATATTATAAATATATTCAGTTAATCCAAAGTATTATATGGGTAGAATGATATTACTCACTGCCCAATGATATTGGTGAATATGAATGCTGGTGTTTAGAAAAAAATAATTGTCTTTTCTCCCCATAGGTTATCCAGCAGTCTTGGTGAGAGGTACTAATAGAGCCTAACTTACTAAAAGATACTATCTTTGTGAAGGATCCATTTGTTCTTTCTCTTGGTAAAATTTTAAAGTTAATTTATTGGACAGCTAACAAAACACAGGAAAAAAATTTAGATAATTCACTGAGATCTTTTTCTTCCCTCCCTTTCAACTCATATGCCTTCCAGGACCATCTCCTGTTTAACCCTATCCTCACATAAAAAGACCTTTTCTGGGGCGGCTCAGTGGCACAGTGGACAGAGCACTAGCCAGAGCACTGACCCTGGAATCAGGAGTACCTGAGTTCAAATCTGGCCTCAGACACTTAATGATTACCTAGCTATGTGGCCTTGGCCAAGCCACTTAACCCCATTTCCTTGCAAAAAAACCCCTAATAATTAATTAATTAATTAATTAAAGTTTTTAAAAAAGACCTTTCCTAAGGCAAACTCTTCTACATGAACATCCTATTCCATTCCATTTTCTGCAGCAGATTGTATCATCCTTAGTTACTCACTAATCTCAACTCACTTCCTATCTATTTCCCTGTTGCCTGCAGATACTCCCATGTTTGGCCCATCCTCAAAACACACACTTGATTGATCTGTCCATCCCTTCAGCTATCCCATGCCTCTCCAGCCTTTTATAGCAAATCTCATTGAGAAGAGTAGCAATAATAGGTGCCCTCACTTTCTTTCCTTTCCTTTGATTCTCAATTTTCTACTTTTGAGCTTCTTTACTCATCATTTAACTGAAATTGCTCTCTTCAGTGTTTCCAGTGATCTTATAATTGCCAGATCTAATAGCTTTTTCTCAGTCTTCAAACTTTTTTTAACTGCTGTCTTTGATACTGTCAATCATCCTGTTCTCCTTGATAGTTTCTTCTTTCTAGATTGTTGTGACACTACTTTCTCCTAATTCTCCTCCCACTTATCAATCTTTCTCTGCCTCTTTTGCGGGATTTTCATTCTGTCCATAATCACTAACCATGGATGACCTCCAAAGCTTTGTTCCAGGACTTTAAAATTTTTAAAACTATTTCACTTGATGATCTTATCAGTTCTTATGGATTCCTTTACCATATCTGTGCTAAGAGAACAAAAGAAAAGACTGATTTTCAGGTGAAATGATCAGGGTCTCTTAAGATCATAAAAAGAAATGATAAATGAAATATGATTTGTTCATCCAATTCTGATATACAATAATATGAAGGTAAGGTATTCCTTCAGATTTGAAAGAGATAAATTTAGGACAAATAAGACTAGTCAGTGACAAATGTACCTTTGTTTAACTTGTTCATTGGTACTATTTTCATAGCTAAAATACTGAAATATTATGGTTCAACTTACCATTTGAGGTTGTGTGTGTCCCTTAGTGATGCCTTAGCTATAGTGACAGTTCAGTAGAGATTTAACCCCTTTGAGAAATGACTACCATTTTCTCCTTTCTCTTTAATTTCTCTGCTTTGTATGACTCCTCAGAATTGTAGAATTTGGGAGTTGAGGAAATCCCCACTACAACATCCCTGACAGGTGCTAGTCAATCTTTGCTCTCTCATATCTGTACAGTGAACCTGGGAACAAAGAGCAAGTCTTTCTCTTATACATCTTTCAACTTTCATATGTCACAGTGGAAAGAGAGCAGGATTTGGAGTTAGAAGATGTTGGAATTAGAAGATGTCTAACCTGTGTGAACTTGAGCAAGCTGCTTAACTTTTTCTGGGTCTCAATTTTTTCATTTATAAAATGAAGGAATTGGTCCTTTCCAGTTCCAAGTCTCTGATCCTGTGTGTCTCTCTTTCTCTTTTACAACTCCTTCTCTAGTTTAGACATCTATTCTTCATTTGATATGATTTGTAGATTCCTCTCCATCTGAGGAATCTCATCGACTGTAGTCCAGTTTTTTTTTTATGTCTTTCTTTAAAATGAGAGCTGGCCATAGTTCTCTAGATTCAATTTTAACAAAATAGAAGACTGATGGGATTGGGGATGGGGGTGGGACTATCACCTCTGTCTTATTCTGCTTAATTTTCTCTTTGCCTTTAGTGCTACCAGGTGAGTAGTGAAACTCAATAGTGAAAAATCTGTATGAATCTTCTGAGGGAAAAAATAGCTAGACAAATCTTGTTCTTTACCATTGAATATGTTATTCAATTTTCTGTTTGTGGGGGTTAAAACAACATTTAAAATAATATTAATTCTGATACTTTTATAATCTTTGATTGAGCCTGAACTTTTAATATATTCTGTTCAACTCTGTGACGAATGTATTCTAGAATATTTTACTTTTTTTCAAGAATAATTTAAGGTGACTGAGTAATCTATTCTGACATAGTGCATTCTTTCTTACTCAAGGACACAGTTACTGTAGATTGAAGTTCAGTTTCATCTCTCAGTTTTTAAAAAGGAACTCACATCATCTCTGTGTCCAGTAAAGCTTCTGTTTCTTTAGAAAATTATTTTTAAGAAGAAGTAGAAGAAATCTACATAGAGTAGAGTGAGAACATCAGTGTTAAATTGAGATTCAATTTATCTTAAAGGAAAGGAAGGATTGTGGGCAAAGTGCCTTGGAAACAACTGGCAAATGGGGAGATATGTGTCAAATAGCACATGTCTTGAACTATGGACCATGTCTGGCATGTAATCTCTCTTGCTAGGAACTGTGCATGTTGATTAGGTGCCTATAAATACAAACCAGTCTCTTAGATGGTTATAATTCATTTCTCTTTAAATAGCACCTCATTTTCTACTTCGGAAAAAAATAAATAAATTAGGAGATGCACAGTTAGCACTGCTAAACTACTGTTGTTGAAACAACTGAGAAGTTCCAGATAATCTCCAATCCATTGTTTTTTCTATGTATTCTGCTATACAGCCTGGAATTATTCAGGATTCATTCTAAGCCTTTTTCAAGTGGGAAAACTTTGTAGCATTGTTATAGGTTATGTTAAGAAGTTTGTTTATAATAAAATAAAATCTATCTTGATCTAATGAAGACTGATATTTAAAGTACCAATTAATAAAACATATAACTGCAGTTTTCTGATGGCATTTATTTGGTATATGGATTTAGATATATTTGTTACTTCAATAACAACATTCTATAGTACATCATAGAATTAATAACAATTATTATATACCCTTATAGAGTTTTCTCCTTTAACCTGTGTAAACCTAAAGTAAATATTTGAATGAGAATTAGCATATTGACCCCCCATTTAAACTTAATAAGACTCAGATCAATTGGTTTTTGATGGGCCTGGTTGACTTTTACATGTCTAAATGCTCTAAATGGTTTATAAATTTGCAAATGAAGCACAATATGTTTCCATTTATATTGCTACCTTAATTGAAATTTCCTAATATAGACTGACCTGGAAGTGAAAGGAAATGATGTGAAAGTAAGTTATGTGAGCATCCACTAGTTTTAAATGAAATCAATCATTTAAGGAATGGGGGGGGGGGGGTAATATGGTAACACCTGCCAAATTTATCATTTTCTTCAATTATGTAACTATCCTGCTTCATCGAATCTAACCAGGTATGAATCAGCTTCCACATTACAGCATAATGCTGAAAAAAAACTCATTCATAATTCATTTTGTCATCCACAAAGGAATATAGGTATAATATGGACTCTAACCTTTAAAAATACCCTATACTGTGAAAGATTCATCATGTTATAAATTAAAATAAGAAACAAATGGATTGAGCTTTATGTTTATGTCAGTCCCCATACATAAAATACATATGAATGTATTATTTTTTAGCATTCTGTGGTAAAGGGTACAGAGAATATAATTATAAAGATATAATTAGGCAAAAATCTACACTTAGGTGTAGCATTTAGTTTTACAAAGATTTAAATTTAGGCCAGTTTCCAAGGTTGATTACCTAAGGCTAGATATCAGATGATTTCTTCATTGTCACAGTAAAGCAATGGTTCAGGTTGGGTGAAAACCTAAAAATATCATTGGCATTCACATAGTAATTTGGTATTTTCAAAGTCTTTTACATTCATTACCTAGCTAATGACATGGCTCCAACACCATTAGACCACACAAGCTGTTTTAGTGAATGGACTGTGTAATAGTGAGGATTAGAATTGTCCCTTAACTGTGGTGTAGCTTGGAAACTATCATAAAATATTCCCTATACTATAGCACCTGAGGCTTTTAACAAGGGACACCAAGTTATATGTACTTCTTTTCATCCTGGATTGAAGGTAATTTTAAACAGAAAGTGAACTTTTAAAAAAATAATAGATTTTGTGTAAAACACTTTGTATGATATCTTTATATCTGAATCTGATTCTTTCAGTAAACCTCTGTTTGCCTCAATTTCCACAACTTCAAAATGGAAATAATAACAGCACCTACCTCCATGGTTGTTGAGGCTCAAATGAGGTAATATTTGTAAAAATGCTTAGCATAGTACCTGCCATATAGTAGGTTTCTCTGTATAAGCTTATTCCCTTCACTTCCCTTACAAACCAGGCATCAAGAAAAGATGTTGTTCATCGATCAAAATAAATCTTGAAAAATGGTGGATACACGAATTACTTGCCCCTAATCTTTTTTTTCTTGAAGATTTTGGATATCTGACAATTTTGTCATAGAGCCTTAACAAGGAGATTAAAAGAATTATGCCAAAGAAAATAAGGGAAGTCTTGGAAAGTGATGAGAGGGATGGTTTCTACATCTTGAATCAGGGAAATAATATTGAAGAATAAAATTTCTATTGTTTTAGAGTTAAAAATTTTATTAATGATTATTATTAAGGCCATCCATATGTAACAAGAGTTCTACCATCTTTTCCCTCTAAGAGAATTCTTTTTTACCCTTAAGAAATACAGAAAAAGATTATGTATATTTGTTAAAATACATATTGATGATTCTTTTGGGGGGGGTTCCCAAGGCAATGGGGTTAAGTGACTTACTCAAGGTCACACAGCTGTGTAATTATTAAGTATTTGAGACTGGATTTGAACTCAGGTCCTCCTGACTACAGGATTGGTGCTCTATCCACTGTGCCACCTAGCTGCCCCTAGATTGATGATTTCTTGATAGATTTCAGAGGGTACTGGATTGTTATTTTCAGTTTTCTGAGTCAAGGATATTTTTGTTGGTTGAATGATTATTTCCAAATAAATTTATAATTTATTAATCACAATAGCAACTCTAAAAAATGTTTAAAAAATAGCATTTATATATATTTTGAAAATAGTAAAAAATATATTTCTGCTAAATTGATTCAGCCTATGGAAGACATGTTAGCTTATTTTTTATATTGAGTCGTTTAAGAAAATGAACCCCTTGTAATTTCTTTATCATTCATAAGTTAGGAAGAACTGATTTGATAAAATCATAGATTTAGTGCTGGAACAGACGTCCAAAATTATTTAGTGACTTGTAGTACAGTTTAATAGAAATAATACTAGTCTTGAAACCAGGAAAGAATTAAATTTAAACTTTCTAAGAACCTTAACACATATAAAAGCAATTGATACATTCTGCTTTCTCACTTTTTTCTTTTAAAAAGTTTAATGAAATATTTAAAAATAAATAACTTAATCATCAACCAACATTTCAATATACAAAGAATGAAAAAGATTTTATATGTGCCAATGAACATATTACTTTTTATGGTATATATTAAATGTAATATGATAGTAACAAAATTTCTTTTGGATTCCCTCATGAACAACTTCTTTTCCCTAAGTAATTCAAAAACTATTTTATTGATGTTCTCTTTTTTAAAATAGTCTCTGTTATTCTAATTTATCTTTCCCATTGAAACTGAACCACCCCACCTTACCCTATATTTAATCTTCCTCTTTTTCCTAGTGTAGTTTTCTTTGGGGAGGGAGGAAATTGTTGTTAAGTGACTTACCCAGGATCATGTAGCTAGTAAGAATCTGAAGTCAAACTTAACTCCAGGTTCTATCCACTGTGCCACCTAGCTCCCCTCCCTTTGCCTTCCCCCACTCCCAGTGTAAATTTTTTTTAAAAACCCTCCAAAGTATTTATATTCTAAACCAAGATTTTGGCTTCCATATTTCCCAGCTTGCATGCTAATCAGACATTTTTCCAGCTGAGATTGTTTGAGCCCTCCATGTGTCAACTGTCAGATTTTTTTTTCAAGAAATGGTGACAGTCAAGGTCATCATCTTTGTTATTTTTTGTTTGTTTGTTTGTTTTCCTATGTCTTCTCCCTCCATTCTTTAGGAGCATCAATAAATCATTTGAACGGGTTTGGTTTAATTTGTAGTATTTAGTGCTATTTCATTGTTCTATTTTCTTTTGATGTATAATTTTATCTTTTCCCTAATTGATTAATGAACTGTTTGAACATGGACAGTGGTTTTGATGTGACTACCATATCAGTAACCAGTTATTTTTCCTTTCTTCCTTTTTTATTCCTTTCTTTCTCTCCATGTCCAGCTTGATCATCTAGAATAAAATATTTATATATATTTATAATCTTTCATTCCAAACTTTATTGCCTTCTTCATTCTTGTGACTCTGCTGTTTGTTTTACTAATATTCTAACTGTATTGAAATACAAAATGCATTGTCAAACTGAATGATTATCTCTTGAACAATCATATATCAATGTAGTTCTAATATGAAGTTAGCAGTGTGGTATATAACTCTTTAGTTTACCTTTGCAAGATGTATTTATTTTTTTATTTTCTTTTTCCACAGTGAAGAAGTCTGTAAACGAGGATTCACAGTTATTGTGGACATGCGTGGATCCAAATGGGACTCTATTAAGCCTCTACTGAAGATTTTGCAAGAGTCCTTTCCTTGTTGTATTCATGTTGCACTGATAATCAAGCCAGACAACTTTTGGCAGAAACAAAGGACTAACTTTGGCAGTTCTAAATTTGAATTTGAGGTAATTTCTATTGTAGCAAGGCTGACCAAACTGATGTTCATAGTTGCTTTTCATCATTAATCAGAGAGTTAATTATTTGTTTATAGGTCATTAAATTTGTATTGTCTATCCCTAAAGTACATATGAGAATATATCCATGCTGCTTAACAGAGATTGGAGGATTGGGAAGAAGGAGTGAGAAATGGGGGTGAAGGGAGGGATGGTATGACCATTCTGTGAATCAAATAATATGCAATATTTAACAGGAAAAAAAAGGATTTTGTCTTTTAATTAATTTGACTGAATTTTTGCATTCTACATAGTGTAAAAAAGGAACACAGTGATTTAAGTTTCCTTGCTGTTAAAAATGAAAAAATAATGCTGTGATAGAGCACCAATCCTGGAATCAGGAGGAACTGAGTGAAAATCTGGCCTCAACCACTTGATACTTATTGCCTCACAACCATCCCCCTACCCCCCCCCCCCAAATAATGCATCTCCCAAGACTAACCCAAAGTGAATGACAAGGAGGGTTGTAGTCTATCGTGTTTAGTTACTTTAATTAGGAGTCCTTCTCACACACATAAAAAAGAGGTAGTTGGGGGAAGTGATGGAGATGAAGAGGAGAATGTTCCTTTAATGATATTGAACTGAAGACCAGAGGCATCTTCTTAAATTTTGACATAATCTTAATTGATTTAGCCGAGATCGACTTAAACAGTGCAGTGAATACTAGTACTAAATTGAAAAATTTTTCTTTTTTCTACCCTATTTTCATCTCCTCACATCTATAAGATATTAAAACCCTGTGAGGCAGTTTAATGAGGTGATAATGGGAATAAAGAATTCTATTCTTCTCTGTGAGTTTTTAACAAAACTCGATTGCTTGTATAAGCTTTATTGTTTTTTTTCCTGGGTAGATTTTTTTTCTTTGAACAATTTTAACCCAAAGTTTTGTCCAAATAAGGGTTATGTATAACTGTTGGAGCATTTCTGTTCAACTTTTCCCCACTTCCTCAGTTTGTTTCTCTTATATTGATCTATCATCTTGTAATATGCAGCTTAGATGGAAAAAAGATAAAATTACTCAGCTCTATTACCATCTTGTTTGTGGCTTATGCTTCTTATCATTCAAAGAAAAAATCAACATTAAATGAAATTTTACAAGATTCTAACATAGTATTTCTCATGAAAAAAAATTAGATACCTCAAAGCAGGTACATTTTGTTATATGTATTGCCTTCAACTGGAAAACTGAAAGAGGAAAATGGCAGTGTAATTCATGCAAAACCAGGGAGTATTCTACTGAGTCTGTCTCTGGACTTCTGAAGTCTCCTTCACCAGTTTTTCCATCACTCTATTTGTATATTGTCTCTCCTAAGATGAATTGTGCAGGTGATTGCCTCCAGGATTTTGCCTTTAGGGAGTTATTAAGTCAGTGAAAATGAATCTGACTCCTTAGGGATGGGACTTAACCTGCAGCAACTTTGCAGGCACAAATGCTGGTTTAGGAAAATGCTTCAGTATCTGGATCTTTTCTCTGGTGCTGAGCTTTAACTAACAAATTGATGCTAAGTCTTGTTTCTTGGCATTTGGAGGTAAGAACAGAGTCAGGAACAGGATCAGAATGACCTCTTCTCAAACTATTTTTATATCCTGGATGAACTAATTTATGTATGTATGTTAGTATACTTCACCAGTTTACATATATACTAATTTATTAGTTTCATTTAGTTGTGCTGTTTTATGACTTGTCTGCTTTTTCCTTTTCTTTTCCCTCCAAACACCTCTTCTGTAAAACAGAAAAAATCAATTCTGTTTTACAATTAGATTAAGATCATAGATTTATTAATTACTTGAGAAATAATCAACTAAAGCTTTCTTTATATTTCATCTAATTAGAATAGAGGACAGATTGTTAAAGCATATGGCCATTAAGGATCATAGATTTAGAGCTGGAAAGGAGTTTAGAGGTCATTTAGGTTAACCTCACTCCTTTTACAATTGAAGAGGCTCAATGAGAATAAAGTAGACTACCCAAAGTCATGCAAACATGGAGGGGCAGAATCAAGTTGACCCAAGTTCTCTACCTTGCCCCCCCCCCCAGTTTAACTCTCTGTCCATGCACCTAGTCAACTTACTCATTTATTTAAAGGGAAATAGAATGACAACTAGGTGGCACAGTGGATAAAGCATTGGCCAAATTTGTCCTCAGACACATAATACTCTCTTACCTAATCAATAACAACCTTGGGGAACAAATATTGAAACAAATTGTATAGTGGACTTATGATGAAGAATGTGATCCAGCCCAGAAATAGAGTTAATGGTATCTGTTTGTTGGGTTTTTTTTTTTAAGTTTTTGCTAGGCAGTGGGGTTAAGTGGCTTGCCCAAGGCCACACAGCTAGGTCATTATTAAGTGTCTGAAACTGGATTTGAACCCAGATACTCCTAACTCCAGAGCCGGTGCTTTATCCACTGTGCCACCTAGCCGCCCCCTAGTTAATAGTATCTGAATACTTTTTTTTTCCTCTCACTATATTTTTTCTGGGGGTTTCTCTATCTTTGTGGGGGATAGAGGGATTATGGTTACTTTTATAACAAGACTATTGTTACTACAATATGAAAATAAATAAATTTAAAATTAAAAAATATTTACTTACCTTTGTGACCTTGGGCAAGTCACTTAACCCTATTACCTTGCAAAAAAAAAGGAAGCAGATTGTTCAGCTTTTGACTTTGTAAAAGGGGAAGGGAATAAATATTTATATAGTACCCTCTGTGTGACAAGCATTATGCTAAGCTAATCATTTCTATCCCTGGATATGTTATTATTTTCTAGTTTCAGCATATTGTATTGTTGTCTTGAGCTGTTCGTGCCTCATCCTCTATAGAGTAGAGAAAATCGGAGCAAACTATGAAGTTTGTTAGTCCATAGGCCAAAAGTAACTTTCAAAGAGTTTAAAATGGGAGATTTTTTTATAGGGTTTTAGACCTACAAATGCCATTACAACCCTCTCCTGTTACAAATGAGGAAACTGAATTCCAGTGATATTAAATGATATTACACATAGTTCTATAGGTTCATAAATGTTAAATTTTCTAGCCATCCTCTCTAGAGCTAGGTTTCTTTCCACTTTTCCATTATAATTGCCATATTCTTCTGTAGGGAGAGAGGTGGTTATAATGGGATAGTTTATAAAGGAGGAAGACCAAAGGTCAAGAAGCAATGAAGGTGAAATTTTGTGGCATCTACCTCAGGTTTATATTTTGGGAACTCATGTCATGGTTAAATAGCCTTCAATCAGTTAATGTCAGTATTTCTCAGAAGGAAACTAATTGATTTTTGAATCTGGCTCCATTCAAAATATGTCAGGTTCTACAAATGGAATGTTCTCTCTAAACATTTATGTGATGCTTTTATGAATTCACACTCTTGCTGACCATGCTGCTTTTATTTTTATGGGGAAGGAACCAAGGTATGTGTTTTGGTTTTTTTTGTCTTGTAAATAAATTACTTTCTCAAAGTTGTAAAATCCATGACAGAGCATTAAAAATAGCACCAAAATTATAATACACAAATGTGAATTACATGTTTTCTCATACAAGCTTTTTTTCCCCCCCATTAAGACAAATATGGTCTCTTTAGAAGGCCTTACCAAAGTGGTTGATCCTTCTCAGCTAACACCTGAATTTGAAGGCTGTCTGGAATACAACCATGAAGAATGGATAGAAATCAGAGTGGCTTTTGAAGACTACATTAGCAATGCAACTCACATGTTATCTAGACTGGAGGAACTTCAGGACATCCTAGCAAAGAAGGAGCTGCCTCAGGATTTAGAGGGGGCTCGGAATATGATTGAGGAACATTCTCAGCTGAAGAAGAAAGTGATCAAGGCCCCTATAGAGGACTTGGATTTGGAGGGGCAGAAGCTATTACAGCGGATACAGAGCAGTGATAGTTTTCCCAAAAAGAACTCTGGGTCAGGAAATGCGGACTTGCAGAATCTCTTACCCAAAGTGTCCACCATGTTGGATCGACTGCACTCAACACGGCAGCATCTGCATCAGATGTGGCATGTGAGGAAGCTAAAACTGGATCAGTGCTTTCAGCTGAGGCTGTTTGAACAAGATGCTGAAAAGGTAAAAGAAGAGATACCTAAAATGTGAAATGGAGAGAGGGAGGGACCAGTGCCCTGGTTCCTCATACTTAAGTTTTAGTTTAACTGATTTAGTGAAATGAGAGGCAGAAAAAAAACTAGGCAGTGCTAGTCTGTACTAGTTCCATTTGCTAAAAATCCAGTAAGTTTCTATTTAGGGAATATCATTTTACTATTTTTTTATTTAATTCAAACTATTATGAAAAGACCTTAGGGGTGGCTAGGTGGTGTAGTGGATAAAGCACCGGCCCTGGAGTCAGGAGTACCTGGGTTCAAATCCGGTCTCAGACACTTAATAATTACCTAGCTGTGTGGCCTTGGGCAAGCCACTCAACCCCATTGCCTAGGGAAAAAAAAGACCTTAGAAATTTTCATGTGGGGTAAGACAATTGTACTGTTTTAATTACATGAATGGATTATTTGTAGAACTATATCCCTGAAAGCAATTAAATATGTTTACTACTAATGACTAATATCCTCATAAGTGGTGATAGGACATTATTAAGTTTTCTAACAGAAGGATACCGTTACTAGAATTAATAAATCTTTTAAAAATGGTTGTCTGAGTAATATAGAAAATAAATATTCACAGTGTCATGTTTTATTCTTATATTTTAGACAAAACAGTTGTGTGAAAGCCAACCCTAGGCATTTACTTGCTAATTCAACTGCAATGATATGTGAAAATAGAGCATTTATTTATAGAAATGTGTTGCGAGCCCCAAACATGGGTTGAGTTAGTCACTCTTAATTTGTGTTCATTGAAATTTCTTCATGGATGAAGGAATATTTTGTAGTCTGGAGAAAAATAAAATCTACATCTGTGAAACAAAGCATTTATTTGTAAGTGATGTAGACCACATGATATACAGTAGTGTTTTAAAAATATTTAATGTTTGTATCTTTTTTTTTTAAATGATGACTTCCTCCTCTGTGTATGGGAAAAAACAGATTGACAACTCTGGGCCTGTGGTTCCAGTCTGACCAACTGTTAATTGATATTCATTTTCCAGTCCCCATACCTGTTCCTTTGAGCATCATGATCCTTCCTTTGTAATTGACAGCTCTTTCTCTGGAGTGTCTGGGTGGAGCTCCCCTAGAAATCACACTTTGTTTCCAAAATTCCTCTTGTAAGGCTGTCTAATTCCAATAATTTAGCCAAGTACTGAAACCATTCAGAAACTACAAATTCTTTATTATTGGGTTACTTTATCTCAGGAATAATGAGGTGAAGTTGAGAAGGGGTTTATTGGGAAGAACATTAGGTTAATTCTGTGTTCTAGACCTATCCTTGTGTGTGACCTTTAACAGCTAATTAAATTAATCTTGATTTCAGTTTTATCCTCTGCAGATTATGGAGATTAGATTAGCTAATCTTTATCATTCCCCTCTCCTCATAACTTCTCTGATGTGTAGCTCTTAGCTATTGACTTATACTGCTGTTGACTTTTTATGATGTGTTTTCTCAGTAGAATTTTATACTGTGAAACCAAATACTCCACTGTGTGAGAATTGTAGGTCATTCATATTAGCTTAATGCCACTACACCTGAATATAATGCCATTGTGTTTTGCAGCATGATATTGAGTTGGGTTTTTTTTCTTTCTGCTAGATGTTTGACTGGATCACACACAACAAAGGTCTGTTCTTAAATAGCTACACTGAGATTGGAACAAGTCATCCACATGCTATGGAACTTCAAACGCAGCACAATCACTTTGCCATGAATTGTATGGTAAGATCTCAGGATAGCTTTTTTTACTCTTAGTGTGGTACTGAACTGTGAGAAAGAATATTGTGCTTTCAGGAGGCACTTAAACAGAACTGTCTCCAGGCAACTCAATAGAAGAAATGTTCTATAATAGCATCTTTAGAATTAATTTTTGAATGTAACAGTCTTTTCCTAAATATGGCTTATTTCTTCACACTTCCAGTTAAACTAAGTAGATCCTTTCAGATTAAAAAAAAGGAAAAAGAAAAATAGCAAACTAATATTAAAACTGAAGATATTCCATCTGAGAATGGTCAGTTCCTAAGGAACACATGGAAACCTGCAGAGAAGCATTGTAATGATCTATAAAGCACACAGAGATTTATATAAACATATATTATGCCTGGCAGATGATATTGAGATGTGAGCCAAACCATTGTGGTGTCAATCATATCCAACACATAGTCACCTGAGGGGGAAGACTCCTGAAAATTTGAATTCCTTTAAACCTGAACTGAAGGATTCTATTCCAGTTTTCTGTTCAATATCTTGAATCATCTTGGCTACCAAGGGGTGGAGCTTACTGATACGACCTTTTTTACAATGATGCTTGTGAATCCTCAGAGAGGACAATGGAATTATCCTGAAACTGAAGAAGGCCAGATCTCTGGCTCCATCCATGAATATTAGTCTGGTGAAGCCCATGAACTCCTCAGAATGCCTTTAAATGAATGCAATAAAATATATAGGAATAAATAAACATAATAAAATATATAAGAATAAAGGACACCAATGAAATAAAAATATCAAATTATTTTTAAAAAAAGAAAATATTCCTAGACCTACAGGTTAATTAGTCTTAATTAGAGTGATTTGTTAATCTAATAGATTGACTATTGTGCTATCACTCATAGAAATAAATTCTAGTCAAGAGCCTTTTGATAACCCTTCATCCAAAAATTCATCTTACATTAGCAATACTCACTTGGGCAAGAAGGCATTTTGAACCTGGAGAATATTTGTATGATCATCAAAGTTTTGAATCACTAAAAACCATGAATGGCCTTTCAGAAATAACCCTACAGTTAGGTATATTAGACTTGAAACTACTTTTGAAGGAGGATATGGTCATTTCTGGGCACACCTAAACTGCTGGAAGTTTTCCATAGGTATTTCTTAGGGATGATTATAACAAGAAATATATTTAATGTTAGAGAAATTTCCTTCTACAAGTAGAAAAATTAGTCACATTGAGGCCAGTCTTCCAATACCTGTCTTGAAGCAGGGAATTGAAGCAATATGAATATATGGCCTTTGGTGACATCCTATTTACATTTTAGTTGGCTGAAATGACTAGAGTTTGGATAGAATAAAGAATATGCAAAATTAGCAGAAGGCTGAAATTGTGTTACAAATGCCAGCTGGCATTCATTTCTTAACTTTCCATGTAAAATGAAGGCTAGGTCTCAAATTATCTGTTCAGATTTCTTTTGGGGGGAAAAGGACAGGGAGGGAAGTAAAAGATAAATCAGAAAAAAATTATTAAACACCTACTATATGCAGACTTAGGTTTATATAATTAAGATCTGGGAATATAAGGACTAAAGTAGGACAGATTCTGCCCTTTAGGAACTAATTTTTCCAATGGAGTAAAGGTATATAAATGTATGCATATACTGAATATATACAAACTAATTACAAAGTATTCTAGGAAGGAAAGTTCTGCCATCTTTGTGGGTCATGAAGGATTTCATATATCAGGTGATTCTTGAGCAGTGTCTTGAAAAAAATTAGAAATTCCCAGAGATGGAAATAAGGAAAAAATGCATTTCAGGCTTGAGAGAAAGCCATTGCAAAAGCCCCAAGATAGAAAGTCATATTTGAGGATCTGGATCTGAAAGATGAGGACCTGTTCACATTCCCACCTACATCATTTTAGGCAAATCGCTTAATCTCTTTGGGCCTCAGTTTCTTAGTCTATAAAATGAGAGGATGGGACTAGATGACCTCTTAGATTCTTTCACCTCTAAACCTATTATCCTATGTTCTAAGGCAAAGAGATATTTGCTTCCTTTATTTTGCTTCCTTTTTTATATGACAGGTCCTGAGTATGAAGTTTCTTCTTTTACTATAAAACTTGTTGCCTGAGACTGACTTAAGCTCTCTGTGAGTGTTTATCCACAGAGTTATTGTAACGAATCATCTGGAGTTTTGAAAAGTTAGACTTAGGCTTGATTATCCTATTTTCAAAGATCTGACAGCCAGTACCCATTAAAGATGGGAGACTTTCTTCATTTTTAAAGATAGGTCAAGATTTGGGGCAGCTAAGTGGTGCAGTGAATACTGTCCCTGAAGTCAGAAGGACCTGAGTTCAAATTCAGCCTGAGACACATAATTTTTACTTAGCTGTGTGACCTTGAGCAAGTCACTTAACCCCTTTGCCTTGCAAAGGCACCCCCCCCCCAAGAAAAAATAGGTCAGGATTTATGGTGTGAGGGTGAAGAATTGAGTCTATAGATGAAAGGAATATATGAGTCAAGGGACTAATATGTTTTTCCTCTCCTAAATGCAATGATCCTCCTTCACAGGTTGCATATGAATTAATTCCTTTTGTAGTAAGATAGATAGAAAATATCAGTGATTTGACACACTGCCCTTCAGAAGGCAAAAGGACATCTCATCTCAGGAAAAGCACCATTTGAGGACACACATAGGACTGAACAGTGGAGCTGAAGGTAGATCAGTCTGTAATGGTACAGAGGGAAAAGTTTATGAAAGAAGGAGTCCATTCTGGATCCACATCCTAAAAGTTGCCTGGTTCTACGATTGATTAAATGTCTAGGATAAATGAAATTGATTAAATTTGATTAAAATGCCCTGTCCAGTCTTTCTTATTCCAAGGGATGGAATTGAACACCATTCATTATTTACTAGGAAATAATTAAAATGAGGAAGAAGAAGAAAGCAATGTCATATTTAAAATGTTTGTCTTGGAGTGCCCAGGTTTTGCAGTCAGTAATTTCTGATGTTAGGGCTAAGAGAAAGCCCTTATAATTCAGAGCATTTCATTCCCTCAATGTCCCTGCTGCTCTGGAACTCGACAGGCCTGAGTCTAGCTATACCAGCCCTTGCCAGAGAAGCAGGATTGTTAGTGGTTTGCCCCTTTCATAAATCCTGGTCTTCATATTTGAATTATCTCAAAGGGAGCTCCTATAGGACAGAAAAGAATAAGCACTGTCCCTGTTCCAGTATTGAATAGCATATTGAGCCTCTATTCATTGTAGCTGCTCTGGCAAAATGTTTATACCTCTTATCATGGAAGAGAGTAGCTCTCCTCCAGTCTCTTTCTGATTATATTTTCAATCTATACACATAGTTGGGGTTCCCTCTTTGTCTGAGGCTTTCCAGAAATTCTGCCCAAGGCAAGAAAGGATGAGCTGACAGGTAGCCTAGGGCTGCTTATCATCTTATCCTATGTTCAGCTGCCATAAATATATGCATTCAACTTGTTTCCCTCTTAGGCTTATTTGACCTGCCTGTAGGTCTCTGAGGCCCTCTTTCCATCAGTTCTTCACTTGGCCATGCCTCTTTCCAATATAATGAAAGACACCATTGGATTCAAATAAATAGTATGCAAAAGAAATGTCATGCTTTTCTTTGGCATTTTATTTTTGTCAGGGATTGTAAAATAGGAAAGTGAAAATGATGGGGTTTTTTCTTATATTCTGTCTACTTAGCTTCTAGGAGAATCACACAACTAGCATGGGTTTAAGAATTGTTCTTCCTTTTGCTCTTCTTTTTCCATTTTATAGATTGTGAGATGGAGGTCTTTGAACGGTTTTGAGTGATTTGCCTACAGTTTGAGGTAGAATTTGAATCCAGGTCTCCTGACCACACATCCAGTACTATCCACTAAATGAGAAGTGTTATATATTCAGGGAACCAGATTAAAATGTAATCAGGAAATATTTGGTAAAATAAATCAAAATAAAATAGAATATGGATTATGTTAATATGTACTTTTTTTTAAATCAATATGTGGTCCACTGGGATCGTTATGTACAGTTTGGTGGTCCCTGTTTCTATTTGAATTTGACACCACTAAATTGAGGAGCTAGTGAAGGTTTTAGAGCTAAGAAGTAATATTATTTCTTGTTGAGTATTATCTTTGATTTAAGTCAGGGAAGGAGAAAATGAATAGGTATGATCATCTCTATGAATCATTCAGGACTGAGGTATTTAGGAACTCTATTAATATTTATATAAAACAGAATTAGATAGTGCCTCAGAAAGGCTATATCATTTGGAAACTGAGAAATGCAGTACTGAACTAGTGGCTGTCAATATTTTATCCAGGATCTTTTACCATTTAAGCACTCATTTGCCTTTTGAACTTTAGCAAAATAAATAATCTGCAGAAGAACCAAGAACAGTTCTCTCTTTTCTTTTCCTATGTCTTAGTATAACATCTACAAACTAAATTTGATCCCATCATGATTAGTACAGCTAAGTGACTTGGCAATAGCAAATTAACTTTTATGCCTTAGATTCTATGTATTGTGCAAAAGCAGAAAAAATTATTCCCAGTATTAGTTATTTGTATGAGCATCTCATTAAAGTATTAAGATAGTATTAGCAAATGATGTGAGAATGCTATATTAAAGCTTAAATTGGAGAGGCAGAGTAAAGAAAAATGCCCTATATATTCTATTCACACATGTGTAAATATATATGTGTATTTTATCAAGAATTCAGATCTTCCTATTTATATCATATCATATTATATTATATTATGTTATATTATTCATATAAACCTATGCTGGTAAATTAGTGATCCCTCAAATATTATAAGTATTATTATTCTCTCTGTATTCTCTTTAACTTTACTCCTTTACTCTTATCTTTTGAACTGTTTGAAAGAATGCATTTCCTGAAATGTTTGAAAAGAAAGGTTTTCTGTTCTAAATATCTATGTAAATATAAGCCTTGAAGGGAAAGGGTAAGGTTGCTTATTGAACTTTATTATAGTTGAAATGCATCCCAAGATGTCAGTGCCCTCAATTTACCTACATTTATGTTAATTATAAAACCTAGTATGAATTAAAATACACATGAGTAAATGCTTCCCTACTCCCCCCCCCCACCCTGTAACTTCAGGAGACTGAGCTAGTATTAAGGGGGCAAGAAATGCCAATAGACTGGATTTAAGGGAAGGATATTATCCAATTCATCTGGTAATGCCCCTAGATTATCTAGACTTGGCCAACTCTGGAATGTGAGTTCATTCTGTTAGAGACAAAGAAACAATATGTCACTAAATTTGAACGAGAATGGTCATCAGTCCTTGGATAATGAGAGTTGAGATAAAAATTTTGGAACATTCAGTCTTTGTAGCTTAGAAAAACATCTTGCTATTATGCTAACTCATTCTTGACTTTTCTAGAAATGTTTTTACCTTAGCTAATCCCAGGAGGTACATTTCATCTGTCAAACACTGATAGCTTTAGGAATGCTGTTCATTCTTAATTAAAAAAAAAAAAACAAACTCTTGCCTCATTCTCCCTCTTCAAATCAATTTTTATTTTTTTAGAAATCAAAGGAAAATAAAATATATAAGCTGCTAAATTGAGTGACTGGGAAAGAAACATCTCACATGTAAGTTTAGAAAGACTCACTCTTGTTTGGGGACCCGCCCCCACTACCCTTTTAACAAAATTAAACAGAGGAAGAGGTCAATATGAGCAATGGGACCCAGCAAATACATAAAGTGGGTTGACCCAAACAGTTATATTATTATAAATTCTAGAAATGTTTCTGTACTTTTGAAAAACACCTGCTAGACATGCCCTTTGACAGAAGTATAAGGTATTTTACAGTTTTATTATCTCTTGACTTAAAGAATGCAAAATAAACAGAGAGTGCCATTAGAAAGTACTTGTAAGACTTTTTATTTAGAAATTTGCTTTATTGAATTTTAATAGTAATAGGACTAGATCACAGGTGGCATATATTTATTTACCTTACATTCAGAATTAATAACATTAATAGATTGAGTGGTTCCCAATGCTTTTCTAAATATATGTCTAGTTCAGATATGCAAACTATTAAAAAATTAAATGTACTTAAATACTTGATTATATTCCTGATCTCTACCAGTATAGGTTTTCCCTTCTGCATCTGCAGATTGGAACCCTTCTTTATCCCATGTGATTCTTGTCCATGGTCATTCATGAATCCTCCTTGAAAGATTTTCCTTGGTTTTCTATCATTCCTTGCTTCTTCTACTGGCTTCTTCTTCATATAGTTTTCCTTCACTCTTATCACGTGACTAGACCCTCCTTTTTTGATCATGTGTTGTTGGATATATTCTCAATTTATCAAACATTTATCATTCGCCTGTTGTGTACAAAGCATGGTGCTAATACTGGGGATCCAAAGACAAAAGCAACACACAACTGTAGTCACGTGTCACTTGCATTCAATCAGTCAAGATGAAATCTTCTAGTCTACCTCTTGCAAGTAAGTTATCTTTGGAAATATGTTGTATTCTACCATGCTTCTCTACATTGCCCTTGGATCACCTTCATTTTTAATTCTTCAGATATTCTTGTATTCCATGTTGAATAGGCATCTTGTTTCATCAGAAGAAAATTAGCGTTAATTTTTTTCTTAATTTTTAAAAATTTATAATCAAAGGTTCTTATCTGTACTCTTAAAAAGGATGTCTAGGAATTTTTAAATAAGTATATTTTAACATAATTTGTTTTCTTTGTAGATCCTATGTATTTGTAATATACATTTATCAGCTTCACCAGACTGCCAGAGGCCCTGTCTCAAAAACAGGGTTATGAACCTTTGCTCTTTTTTTATTTGTACCCTCCCCAGTTTTTCTCACATTCTGACAATAAACTCAGTTGAACCCAAAAACAGAAATTCTAACAATAAACAAAATTAGAAAACAAATAGAATTTTTAAATTTTTTTCTTTTCAAATTTATATATCAGGATAATATAGAGTACTTTTTATCAGAATATATACTCTCCCTCCCCATGAAACTTCTTAGGCTTGCCCAGAATGGAGGGCCTATGTGACAACAAATAGCCTTTGGTTGCTAAGTAAAGATTTTCAGTCTCTGGGTTTTCGTTAGAATCTGAAACATCAGTTTTCTTCAGCTCTGTGGGACTACTTGTCAGTAGGCTTGCCATCTGGACAGTGTTCAGTACTCAAGGCCAAAGAGTGAGTAATATTATATTTATATATGCACATATGTGTGTATGATTGCTGTCTGCTTAACAATTATGGCTTTCAGCTCAGCTGATTTTTAATTTTACAGTTTTAAATATAGAAATTAATGGCAATATTTTGTGGAAAATCAGACAGAAAATAATGTATACCAGGTGATTCTCATGTTATACATCTGATACTTGGATGAGTACTTTGGATGGGGGGGGGCATCTGGCTTTCTTAGAAAGAAGTGTCTTTTGTTTGTCCTATTCTAATGGATCCTATTTTTCCCCACTTCTGTAGAATGTGTATGTCAACATAAACCGCATCATGTCAGTAGCAAATCGCTTGGTAGAGTCTGGCCATTATGCTTCTCAGCAGATTAAGCAGATTGCCAATCAACTGGAGCAAGAGTGGAAGGCTTTTGCTGCAGCACTGGATGAACGAAGCACCTTACTTGATATGTCCTCTGTCTTTCACCAAAAGGCTGAAAAGGTCAGTGCTTGGATATACCTAAAGATTGTAAACAAACATATTTTATATTGCATTTCATTAATTATACCTCAAAACATATAGTAATCTGGTCACCCTGCTGTAAGAGACAGTCTTCCTGAGAATTTTTTGTGGAAGTTAATATAAAGAGCACATTTTTCAAATCAAAACCTGGGTTTAGGTCTTAACTGTGCTGCACTCACTGACTCTGTGACTTAGGCAAACTACTTAAATTCCCTGAATCTCATTTTTCTCCTCTGCAAAATTGGTCAGTAAAAATAGGGGTTGTTTTGAGGTCCATTGATTTCTGTGAAGTGACTTATAAATTTAAAATTCTACATAGATGTAAGTTTATTTTTATTGAATTTGCATTCTTATTTATTCTTGATTATTTTTATTGTGACCAGAAAATGAGTTTTCTATGTAGTTTATAGCATTTTGTAAATATGTCTGGTTTAAAGACAACATCTTGGGGGAATTTAAATTTTAAAAAATATTTTAAAAGATTCTCTTCCCCTCTCCAAATTCCTATATCCATGTTATTAGGAACAATAAATGAAGATGATGAATGGATGAGTCAGACTTTACATGGATGGATCTGTTTGTCAGATGGAGACAGAAATCAGGTTTTTAGCTGTCCCCCTACCTGAGGGACCATGGCATCACTGTTCTCATTTATAAAGTGGTAATAATGATTTGTATAATACCTACCACATTGAGATGTTTTCTGACTCAAATGAGAATGATATAATGTAAAACATTTTTAATAAAGATAAATTTGAGATATTATGTCTCATGACATGAGATAAATTGTCATCTCAGAAGTATGGAGCTCTTAGTCATACATGTGGTAAGAAGTAAGAATTTCTTTTTTTTAAGAAGAAATTTTCAGATTTTTTGTTTAGGAATAATCTTAGGGGAAAAGCCAGCTTTAAGAGGTAGCATTACCTTGATGAGTTCCAAGACAGAAGTCTAATCTGGTAATATTCTTTGTAGAAAAATGCTGAAGTCAATATAAGCAAGATAAGGCCTGAGCTTGCATGAGGTTTCAGCAAGCCAACAAATGAGGTGTTGCACAAGAAACTAATTAGCAGTGTTTTCAGTTAACATGGTTCAAGTAAAAAACTGGAAAGAAGATTGACTCTTACTCAGGGTGGAAGAAGTCATAGCTACTTACATGAAAAAATTTTGAGTGGGAATCCTCTAGCCTCACTTAGTTCAGCTATTTCTGCTTAGCAGCAGAATAAACAAAGGAAAATAACCCAGTTGCTTCCATTGTAATGGACATTAAATTTAACACATACAGTGGAAACCAATCACAATGTAAGATGATCTTCTTAGACCTAAAGAGTTTGGACAAAATTTGTTCTGTGGAAGAGGAAAATATTCTGAATATGGCATTGAAGTATAATTCTAAAAAATTATTTGTAGGTTTTTATATAATTGTAAGTAAAAACTTAGACAGGTTCAACTATGTTCTTTTCTGCTTTGGAATAATATAAAAATTTATCCACACAGGACTATTTTT